>NW_010337844.1:0-10412 GCF_000700745.2 Antrostomus carolinensis | reverse complement strand
CCCCCCCCGCCAGCCTACAGTGGGATAATATGAAGTTTGGATTTAAACTGAAACCTAGATACGCTAACATAATTTTACTTCTTCCTCACAAGTGGTTGTTTACTGTTTAATAAATAAAATGGAAGTGTCACTTTGTTTTGAAATGACCATAAAATACACCAAAAAGCAGTAAATAATAGTGCTATAGTATATTCCTGGTACATGTACAATGACCATGAGAAGCCAATGAAGCTGCTTGTTATTGTGGAAAGCCACAATTTCAGTGATTTTAAACTTTACTACTAGGTATCTCTCTAATAATTTGATTTGTTGTTTGAAGTACTGTGGATCTGAGTGAAGATACGGTAGCTTGAACATGTGACTTTGTCACACATATCTAGCGTTTTCAAAGAAAATGAACGCTGGAGTTTGAAGGGACTATATTCTCCAGTTATGACAGCTAAAATGATAAAGTATGGATATAGTAAAAATATTCACATTATAAGCTTTGATCTGCCTTTTTGTAGAACTGTCTTTAAACCTGTGTCCATTTATTTCCTCTCTGGTTGTTATTCTCCTGAAAACTTTCCTAGAAAGAAACCACACTCTGTACAGTCACTTAATGAATCTGAAACCATCCTAAAGGAATGTACAGAACTTCTAATTCCCTTGGCTGTTTTTAGAAAGGGGTAGGGAGTTTACCTCTCTCCCTTCTTTCTGATGAAGCTAGTAGGATCGTATTCTAACTGAGGGAGGATGGGTGGCATCCTGCTAGAGTCTAGTTGCCTAGCGTTAGCTATGTCCTCCTTAGATTATTTTAGCTGGATTGAACAAAGACCCCTACACAGTGCAGGCTGAGGTAATTGTACAGGAGCACGGGGCTTAGGAGCTGCAGAGGAATATCCTGAGGGAAGCTGAGAAAAGCTTTGCAGAAAACTTCACTGCTCTTCATTCAAGTCCTGACGTTTGGTAGGGAGCCAGCTCTGGCATTGACAGGTTCCTCCCCACCCCCTCCAAAGGTTACATTCTTTCTGTAGCTGTCTTCCAAAACAGAATATATTGGCCTGATTTCCTCTGTGGTGCCTTGCCTGTCTTGTCAGTACTCCATGCAGAATTGACCAGATTCCTGTCTTGCCTCATGTAATCAGCTGTATTAGATTTTTTACAGCCAACACCTTTTCTGTCTAACAGACTTTGGCATTGGGTGCCTTAAACTAGCGTTTGATTCATCCTGCAGCATCATTTCTGATTACCAAAAGTGGCCCAATGAGCACTTGTATTCTAAGAAATTTCAGTATTGAAGTTACAGGTCCTCTTTTTCACATTAAGATTATCTTGGTAGCTACTAACATCTGTAACTACTCACTATATGCCAAGCAAGGCATGCTGTTTTGAGAGTGCTGTTGACTAATTTGGCCAATAGCAAAGGCTATCAATATCAAGTTATTCTGGAAGAAGCTTCATCAGAGCCTCCAGATTTTGAGAGATGTGTCTTTTTGGGGTGGCAGACTGTATTCCTGCTATGAGAACGGTTCCAAAAATGGTGGAATTGTTGGGAAGACAGACACACCTCTTATTAGCCTCCACATTAGGATGACAAGTTGTTGTGGTTTAACCCCAGCCAGCAACTAAACACCACACAGCCACTTGCTCACTCCCCTCACAGTGGGATGGGGGAGACAATTGGAAGAGTAAATAAAAGTGAGGAAACTCATGGGTTGAGATAAATACAGTTTAATAGGTAAAGCAAAAACCACACATGCAAGCAAAGCAAAGCAAAACAAGGAATTCATTCACTACTTCTCAGGGGCAGGCAGGTGTTCAGCTGTCTCCAGGAAAGCAGAGCTCCATCAGGCAGAATGGTTACTTGGGAATCATGCCAAACATCCTCCAGCTTTATATGCTGAGCATGATGTCATATGGTATGGAATATCCCTTTGGTCAGCTGGGGTCAGCTGACCGAACTTCTTATGCACCCTGAACCTGCTTGCTGGCGGGGTGGTGTGAGAAGCAGAAAAGACTTGGACTGTGCTGAGCACTGCTCAGCATAATGAAAATGTCTCTGCATTATCGGCACTGTTTTCAGCACAAATCCAAAACATAGCCCCGTATTAGCTACTATGAAGAAAATTAACTCTACCCCAGCCAAAACCTGCACATTCTCCACGCTTTATTCCATACCGTTTACATCATGCTCGGGTCTCACACTAGCCAGTCTGTCCTTATTAACCACCAACCCCCTTCCCATTCTTTGATATAAGACGCTGATATCATTCCCCTAGTCTATGGACCAATCCTGTAAAATGTCCACAAAATGTCCACTGATTTCATTTAGTCCATGACTTTGGGCTCCATCTGTTATGGTGATCACTCAGGACTGGAGAAATGATGTGTTGTGTGGAGTTATTGCACACCAAGGCCAGCTCAGCTCTGGTTGTTGCTGCTGCACTTGCAGTGCTACTTGTAAGGCTTGTCCTTCATTGGTTCAGGTGGTTCCCATGTAGTAATTCCTTTAACATGCAATTCAAGTAATGGGTTACAACATTTTAAAGATATATCCATTATAATCTCCATTTCTGGTCCCTTTGGGTCAGGTTATAGGGTTAAACATTATAATGAACTCCTCCCCTTGTTCCTAGCCTGACTAGCAACCAGGGGTTCCTGCTATAGTAATTCCTGTAACATGTAACTTAGATCCCAGGTCACAACAATTTAAAGGCATCTCCATTACAACCTCCACCCCTGTTCCCTTTGGACCAGACTATAAGGTTTAACACTGTTTTTTTCCTTGCCCCTGCTCTGACTTGGACTTATCCACAGATAGTGGAGTCCCTTATGGGTGTACGTGCTCTATCATGGGCTTAACCCTGGCCACATGCTTTCAGGTGCTCCATCATGACCTTATGCACAATCGCTAATGCTTCAAGGTATACCTGTTGTGGCATAGACTTGTCCACAGCCACAGATGCTTCAAGGTGTACCTTCTCCAGTGTAGACTTATCCTTGGGCCGTAATCCCTTCAGAGGTGTACCTGCTATGGCACAGATACAACCATGACCACAGGCACTTTGAGATGTACCTGAGCTGGCATGGGCTTATTCACAGCTGCAGCTGTGGCTGTGGATAAGACAGGCTGTCCTGCTCCCGCATGGATTCATCCACTGGTCACAGTCCCTTCAACTGGAGTTCAGGCTGCAGTTCCAACCTAGCCAATATAGCAGTACAGAAACAGCAGCGATGCTCTGGCTGTCTTCCAGTCCAGGCACATTGCTGTTGTCAGAGTGTTCCCAGGCACAGCAGAGTAAAATGATAAGGAGTACAGCAAGCAACGAAGCAGAAAGCAGCCACTAACAAGCACTAAACTCTAATATACGGTAGGGCAAGCAAGCCCCATGGCAAGCACAGAAGCCTGTCAATTAATAGCTAAACAGCCATAACAGCTGTAAATTAAGTCTAGCACATTCTAATCAAATCTGTCGTTATCTTGAACCCTTTGAGCCCTGTGTTGGGTGCCAAAAAGGACTGTCATGATTTAGCCCCAGCCAGCAGTTCAGCCTTACACAACCACTTACTTATTCCCCTCGTGGTGGGATGAGGGAGAGAAGTGGGAGAGTAAAAGTGAGAAAACTTGTGGGCTGAGATAAAGACAGTTTAATAAGCAAAGCAAAAGCCGTGCACACAAGTAAAGCAAAACAAGCAATTCATTCACTACTTCCCATGGGCAGGCAGGTGTTCAGCCATCTCCAGTAAAGCAGAGCTCCATCATGTTATATGGTTACTTGGGAAGAAAAATGCCATAACTCCGAACATCTCCCAGCTTTATATGTGAACCGTGACATCATATGGTATGGAATATACCTTTGGTCAGTTGGGGTCATCTGCTTGCTGGTGGGATGGTGTGAGAAGCAGGAGAGGCCTTGGCTCTGTGTAAGCACTGCTCAGCAACAACGAAAACATCCCTGTGTTACCAACACTGTTTTCAGCACAAATCCAAAATGTAGCCTATACCAGCTATTATGAAGAAAATTAACTCTATTGCAGCCAAAACCAGGGCACTAGTTACTCAGCTCACTCAATGAGGAGTGCTTCACTATATAGCTACAAATATACAGTTTCGCTATATATTTGCCATGTTGCTTCAAATATTGTACCTTCTTCTGGAATGTCAGAGAATAACAAGGGTTTTCTCCAGGTCCAGAGACCCTCTCTATATATAGCAGTCTTCTCTATCAGGTTTGGGTTCTTGGTCTGTGTTTAAAAAACCCAACCAAACAGCAAAAAACACAACAAAAAAACCCACCCCCAAAACCCCAAACAGACACCCCTCCAACCACAAAACAAACAAAACCCAACCACACTACCAAACAGAAAACCCAACACCTAAAATCTCTCACCCTGCCACCTCCTCCAAAAGCTTTTGAGGTACCAGAATTATTAAACTTCTAAGACAGATAAAGCATAGATACTGCTCTCCAACCAGAGGTAGCCTCACCAACACCTTTTCCTGTTTAACATTTTTGTTGTCAACCCTGGAATTTCCTACACTTTCCCAGTAGGAATTTTCTACTTACCCATGAAGTATGTTTGCAATGTGTCTGTCTGTTCTTTAATTTTACATCTGAATGATGTCTCTTGGTGTGCTCAAGAGCTCCATTTAATGAAGTTTAATCTGATTCTATTTTGCCCTGTCCAGCTCTGCTCTGACCCTCTTCCATACATAGGGGTGTGGGCTGTAATGAATTTAAAGCTTGAGAGATGGATTTTTACTAACATTCAGATATCTGTCTTGAAGGGAGTCACTCTTTAAATGTATAGTAAGGTACTTTTTCTTCCAACTCTTTGAAAGAAGTCCTTTCTGTGACTGCCCGATCAATAATAAAGTTTGAAGAATTCTGTGAAGTTGTGAGAACTGTCTGTCATCTTTCTGTTGCAACTTTTTTCCTGCATAGGTTATTCCCAAAGATTGCCTGAAGTCTTAATGGTGTTGTCATTCACCTTTGATAGCTGACTTTCTTACCGGTGTCTAGTTTTTGTTCCTAAAGTCTTACTCCTTAATGCCTAAACTCTTCATGCCTTTACAATAAAATTATATCTGTCCTTCCACCAGCAGCAACTAAAATCAAGATATCTGCATCTCCTCATGCATACAATCTAAATATCTCCCAACTTGTGCGTTTGATACCAGCTACAGTTAAAGTGAGATATAATCCTGGTAAATGTAACCTGTTTAATCACCAAAAGTGATTGTGCAAGACTGGTTATTGTTTGCTTTTTCAGAGAGTGTTATCATAGAAATCTGACTTCATACTGCTTTTCATAAGGACATTTCTGTGCAATTGTCTGCAGTATGAAACTGCATACTAATAAGCACTTGAAAGGAGGAAAATTTGTTTATAACAGAGATCTTAAATCTCTTATATAGCTAATGGTTACATTAGTCCTTTCCTACAGAGGACTAAAAGGCATGGTGCAAAGGAAATGCCTTCTGGCAAAAAAACTTAGAGCATAATGAACCTGTAGTGTAACAATTGTACATCAAAAATATTTACCAAGAAATGGGGTCAGTAAAGATATAACTATATTAGCTGCAGAAGCTTTAAATTCTCATTTTATATTTTCTCATCTGAGGCTACTTTCTTTTTAAATTTAAACATAACCAGTTATGCTAGTGAGAATCTGTAGCTCAAAGGCAAAGAAACTGTCTTGAAACAGAATCCAGAGGGAAGGGGATAGTCTTAGGTTCCAAGTTCTGTTTTGAGGGTTGACTTATGTGCTGATGTTCTGAAAAACTTTGTGTTGCTATATTCTGCTAAATCAGAATTAACTACTTCTGTGTGAATTCAACCAGGATCTACGAACTTGGGTTCTTTATGCTTCTCCCTTCAGTAGCTAATATATTTGACTGTTGTTGTGAAATCAGGTATGAGAACAGGTCCCTTCACACTTTTGATCAGCAACAGACATAATTGTCTTTTAGTTGCTGGCAGTTGGTGAAGATTTGAGTACCTCAGTAGCATGTCTGATTGGGGGGGGGTGACTCACTCGATGGAGATTAATCTTAAGTCACAGAGAGGTGTTCAGTTCACAAATTGCTGTGCTTTGTGAGGTATAGCTATTGCATATGGGTGGCATTTCTTTTTGGAGCAGACTAATGAGCAATCATATAACCTGCTGTGCTGGCAAAGCCCTTATGTTAGCTCTCATGTGCTTCAACAGCAGTGTGGTGGTTTAAACCACAGTGGGACCATGCGGTCCTGCATTCACTCCCCCAACCCAGTGAGATGGGATAGGAGCCACAACAAAGGGGGCACAGGATTAGGAATGAAGGACAAAGACAGCTCACTCACCAGTTATAGTCACGTGCAAAACAGACTCGGACTTGGGGAAGAAAAATAAATTTAATTCATTGCAAAACATCTGAGTAGACAAAACAACCACATCTTACAACACCTTCCCCCAACCCCTCACTTCTTCCTGGGCTCAAATCACTTTGCTCCCGATTTCTCTACCTTCTCCCCCTCAGTGGCACAGGGGACAGGGAATAGGGGTTGCAATCAGTTCACCTCTGCTTCTCTTCCTGGTGTGGGAGTCCAGGAACAAGATGCTCCAAAGCAAGCTTCCCCTGGTGTCACAGACTTCTTCAGGCTCAGTTCCTGGCTCCAGCATGGGGCATCCAGCTGCAGACTCACCCCCAACTCTGGTCATGCTTGCCCTCAGGCTCAACTTCTCTGCTCCAGTGTGGAGTCCTCCATGGCCTACACATGCATCTCTGCTCAGCTGTTAAATCTCCGTGGGCTGCAAGAGGACTTCTTTGTCTTTCTCCTACTCCATGCAGTTGAACTGGGTGTGGGTATTTTTGTCCTTCCTTCTGGCAATGAAGCTCTCTCTCTGTCTGTCTGTCTTTGTTTAGCCTGATGGTCATCTTTTGTTTGGTCAACTGTTTCTCCTCCAGGTACTACACCTTCTTCTTTTTAGGACAGTCCTTCCCCTCACAAATATGGATTGGCAGAGGTGTTTCTTTAGTACTCATTGGCCCAGCCAGGGATGGAAGGGTCTCCACCTTGGAGCCAGGGGAGCTCTCGAAGTTCTCATAAAGTCGCCCTTCCCCCACTACCAAAAAAACGGCTTGCCCCCCCAAACCCAACACAAGCAGTTTCATGTGACTGCTTGAAGTGGATTAGGCAGCTGAACTCCATAGGGGAGAGCCCTGCTCAGGGACAGCGATATTGTCAGCCAGCACAACTGAACTTGAAAGATGATATTCAGATATGACCCAAGAGTTTGAAAGACATCTCTAGCATTTATTACTCTGTTGGCAGTGATGATTTTGGTGATGTCTTCTCATTAAATTATTTAAGAATTGAGACTTACGAGCTTTTAATATATGTGTGTACCAGATCAGCATATTTTATTGCTAAATGTGGGTGTTACAGACCTAGTACAAGCACTGCTCAAGTGGAATTGCAAAAGACTAAAATAGATTTTCCCTCTGCCCTCTTCCACCTAGCCCCAACTTGTACCTAAGTAAAAACGGATGTAAAAGTCTAAGTGCCCATATGTCAGGTTTAAATACTACTTTTTAACACTTCATTAATTATCTATAACATTAATAACTTTATCTTATTACCACTCACATTAACTCCTTTTTATTAAGACAGTCTCCGTTTCTCAGGAGGAAATCTGTATGGCCCTATGAAGTTAGTTCAGTGTTAAGATAAAAGAAAACTTAAGCATAAAATTTTGATGCTGTTAATACACCACAGAGTTTCAGGTTTGTTTTCTGTTGACCAAATCTGGATATGGTGTTCAGGTGACTTCTTAGTTTTCCTGATATGTTTGCAACACAGATTATTTCGACTGTTGTCTGACCCACTAATATATGAGAACTGAAGCAGAAAAGAAAAAATGCTAGTTGAATGGCATCTGAAAACTTTACCTTTAAAAGTTTCAGACTGTAAATTGAAAGTTCACTCATTAATATGTTACTATTGTGTTTTAATAGAAAGATAAAAAAAATCACAGTCAACACTTTCTCTAGAACTTGTTTTGCTTTTTGTAAATCACAACAGTATAGTGTTTTCTAAAAAAAACCCAACCAAACTGTAATGGCTGTGTAAAGACTACAGAATATACATTGAATGATGAACACCTGATTTTTCTGTTGTAAAGGACGACGAAGTTTAGGAATAGAATGGGAAACTGGGCAGCTCACAAGTTTTTCGTGACATGCTGAGTTACAGAAAACGGAGTTGTATTCCTGGCTCACTTCTCAATATTTCTATGGTGGCATATGAGGTGGTAGGGAACTTTCAGTGAGAGAAGTTTTTCTTTTTCCTTTGTCTGGGGGAAAAAAAAATAAAATAAGAAAATTCTGGGCAGTTCTATTGAAAATTGACAGGGCAGTTATAGAGGGTACACTTTTAATTCCTGTTCAGTAGAAATTTTTGTCCCATCTTATTTATGAGGGCAGCAGATATGATGTGTACAAAGCGGAAATAGATCTTGCATTGTGTAAACCTAACACGTAAGAAGTCTATAGTTTTTGTAGTAACTTATGGGTCACAACAGATTTTGCTTTTGGAGAAATAAGCAATAATTTGAGTTTTTAGCTATGCTTATGAAATTAAATATGATAAATATGAAATTATTCTTGTGATCTGTTGAGCAGATGTCTTTTACAAGTTAAGGTATGCCACTGGAAAAGTAAATTCATTATCATACCTTTTTAACTGATGTCTTCTTCTACCTAAATTACTTTATTTCTGAGAATATTTTTGGGGAACAAGGGACTTATCTTCTATTTATCTTCTTCTGAATCAGAATAAATGCCTCAACAGAAGGAAGTTCCAGGTGGCTTTCTGTCTTATTCTGGTTTATACTATGCCAAATAGAAAAATGAAAAACAATCTTAGGCTCCTTTTAGTTTTAATTTTGAGATAGCCTTACCTGAGAGACATCATGTTTCTCAAGTTTTTTTTCAAATTCTCGGCTAATGAGGCATTCATCTTTGTTCAAAAGATACTTCTTTTTGGCCATATTAGCAATGAAGTTTTATGTCAGAAACATCTGTAAAATATTAATTTGTATATTTGCTCTATTTAGTTTTGACATCATAGAATGATGATGCAAAATCTCTAAATTGAAAAAATTGATATGTATATTCTATACCTTAAAATAAGGGATTTTTTTTTTTTTATTGCTGAGTCTACAAAGGAGCTAGTGCTAAATTATTTCTGTATATAATTGTACTTACTAAGATGTAAGTTAAAACTTATCTCTTGGATTTATGTCTAGTATTTGCATTATTGTCATTATTGTGTGCCTGTGTATTGCATGTATGATCAGTTAAACACATATACCGTAATTAAGTTCTCCAAACCACTGATAAGAAGAACTCGAGGATACATGTCCTTTATTTTTGTTATTGTTTTTACCATTCTGGTATCACACGTTGTGTGGAGCATGGATGTAATTAAGAACTAATACATTCTCTTTGAGCTTATGATTCTTTTTTACTTCCTTAGGTATCAAAAGTTACTAATAATATCTTCTTCCAGGAACCAGTTACTGTAAAAATTGTTATGTAAGTTTTTTTACTAATTCAGGTGTATATTTTTAAAATCCAAGAACTGAATTTCCTCTAATTTTGTTGCAAAGAGATTGCTTTTATTTTCTGGAAAGCTGTATAATGCTGGCTGAAATTTAATAATTTTATTTAATTCTGCCATAAAATCAGTAAATTACTCAAGTTTCTTAGGTTGCAAGAAGCAGCACTGATTTGTGAATTTTAAACGCAGCTAAATTAATTATGATCTACTGTAAAGTAAATCAGAGATGCATACTACCTTCAAAAAAATGCATCGGTCTAACAAAGGATAGTATTCCAGATATTTACTAGATCTGCCTTTTTATTAAAACAGGCTTTGTGAGAAACTAGGAATTTTTTAAAGGACACATTTTGTCTTAAAACATTGGAGGGTTACTTATGGTAGTAAGCAATTGAAAAGTCTTTTTTATTTCATTTCAACATTTAATCTTAAACTAGAAGACAAAAGAAATACAAATTTCAAAAAAAAACCCCAACAGCCTTGCAGATACATGTAAGCAGTGCCCAAAGCCTCTTGGTACTAAAGATTTCTTGTTTTCAAAATTGATTGTTGTGATTCTTGTCATGGTCAAAAAATAAAGTGTTTTTACTTAATTAGGTTACTTTTTGAATAATATTAATTTGTCAAGTTCTGCTCTGATTTTGTCCTGAAACTTTGCCT
Source organism: Antrostomus carolinensis (assembly GCF_000700745.2). Classification (NCBI taxonomy): domain Eukaryota; kingdom Metazoa; phylum Chordata; class Aves; order Caprimulgiformes; family Caprimulgidae; genus Antrostomus; species Antrostomus carolinensis. The sequence goes on along the minus strand of NW_010337844.1, from coordinate 165 downwards.
ATATCTCTATAACTGTATCTTAACAATTCATAACATCACTTGCATTCTTCAGTAGTTACTCAGTTGTATATGATACTTCCTTGAACTCAACTGCCGAGTCTCTCTAGAAAGCACTTGAATGAAAATACTCATACATGACTGTGGTGGGTTGACCCTGGCTAGAGG
>NW_010337843.1:0-5494 GCF_000700745.2 Antrostomus carolinensis | reverse complement strand
TAAAATTTAAAATAATAATTATATTAAAATATTAAATATAATAATAACAGTAACAAATTATGCCAATGAGTGATACACAGTACAATTGTTCACCACCTTCCAACCTAACCCAGCCCATTCCCAGATAACAATCCCAGAGAAGCAACAATCCCAAAGCCAAAACTGCAATCCCAGAAGAGACCCCAAGCAAAAGCCAGAGAAAGCAAGAGAGGAAGAGACACTCAATATGCTGAACATGGCATTATATGATATGGAATATCTTAGTGACATATCCAAATGCAAGTTTAGCTTATTAATTTCAATATTCTTCACTCCACCAGATCTTGCATTGGTAGACTAACAAAAAAAAAAGGCCTCCAACTTCCAGTGACAAAATGAAAACATTAGTATGTTATTAACATTTTTCTCTTAGCAAATCCCATGCTGAAACCAAAATACAGTGCTGCTCTAGCTGTTAAAAAGAAACCTAGCTCTCTCCCAGCTAAGAATCAGGACAAGGTCACCTAGTCCAACATTTCTGCAGTGATCAGGGACATCTTCAACTAGACCAGGTTACCCAGAACCCCATCCAGGGATGAAGCATCTACCACCTTTCTGGCTAATCTGTTCCAGTATTTCAACATCCTCACTGGAAAAAAAATTCTTCCTTCTTAAATCTACCTTATTTTAGTTTAAAACCTTTACCTCTTGCCCTATCAATACAAGCTCTACTAAAATGTCTGTCCTCATCTTTCTTACAGATTATCTTTAAGTATTGAAAGTCCACAATAATGTCTCCCCAGAACCTTCTCTTCTCCAGGCTGAACAACACCAACTCTCTCAACCTTTCTTCATAGGAGAGGTGTTCCATCCCTCTGATCATTTTTGTGGTCCTCCTCTGTACCCACCCCAGCAACTCTGTGTCTTTTTTCTGATGAGGGATTAAAAGCTGGACACAGTACTCCAGGTGGGGTCTCACCAGAGTGGAGTAGAAGAGCAGAATCGCCTCCCTCGACCTGTTGGCCATGCCTCTTCTGATGCAACCTGGGATACGGTTGGCTTTCTCTGCTGCAAGTGCATATTACTGGTTCAAGTCCAGGTTTTCATCCACCAGTACCCCCAGGTCCTTCTCCACAGGGCTGCTCTCAGTCTCTTCATCCCCTAGACTTTACTGATATTGGGGGTTGCCCAGACCCAGTGCAGGACCTTGCATTTGGCTTTGTTGAACTTCATGACAATCACACAGACTCACTTCTCAAGCTTGTCCAAGTCCCTCTGGATGGTTTCCCATACCTCAGGCATCTCAACCACTCCACTCAGCTTGATGTTGTCAGCAAATTTGCTGAGGTTACACTTCATCCTATTGTCTATGTCATTGACAAAGATATTAAACAGTACAGGTCCTAGTACAGACCCCGAGGGACATCATTTGTCACAAATCTCCATCTGGACATTGAGTCATTGACCACTACCCTCTGGATGTGACCATCCAACCATTTCCTTATCCTCCGAACAAACAGTCCACCCATCAAATCCGTATCTCTCTGATTTAGAGAGAAGGATGTTACGGAGGACCATGTCAAAGGCCTTACAGAAGTCCAGACAGCTAACATGAGTAGGTCTTCCCTTCAGTGACTTATGTAGTCAGTAGGTCTTCCCTTCAGTGACTTCCCATCAGTGACTGATGTAGTCACTCCATCATACAAGGCCACTAGACTGATGAGGCAGGACTTGCCTTTGGTGAAACCATGCTGGCTGTCTCAAATCACCTCCCTGTCCCCTGTGTGCCTTAGCATAAGTTCTAGGAGGATCTGTTCCATGATCTTCACAGGCACAGAGCTGAGGCTGACAGGATGGTAATTCCCAAGATGCACCTTTCTACCCTTTTTTAAAAATGGGTGCAATGTTTCCCTTTTTCTAGTCGTCAGTGACTTCACTTGACTGTCATGACTTTTCATGGAGAGTGGCTTGACAACTACATCAGCCAGTTCCCTCAGGATTCTGAGATTCATCCTGTCAGGTCTAGAATCTGATCTCCTCTTACAGTGGGAGGGACTTTGCTCCCCCCAGTCCCTGCCTTGCAGTCCATCCACTCAAGAGTTATGGGAAGAGAGGTTGCCAGTGAAGACTGAGGCAAAAAATTTATTAAGTACCTTAGATATACAACATAATCCAGGAAACAGATTACCAAATTTTAATATAGAATTAATCAGGTTGTGCTGACCCGGTTGGCAAAACAAAAAGAACTAATTAAGGAGTGGAGATTACAAATCCTTCCTGCAAGTCCTCTAATGAGTTTATAAAACATTGTTAATTATTCCCTTTCTCATATTTGGCAATTTTTCGAAAAACTAGTCTTCCTGGAGGAAGGTTGTCACCTCAAAAAATTCCATTTTACTTTAAAAGCTCATATTATCCAGAAAATGTATTCTAATGTTGAAAAGAGAATGAATAAACCCCTCAAATATCTGGCTATCTGTGACATTATTTTTCTGCAATTTTTTCTGTGTGTATCAATAATGAGACTTTACAATGTGGTCATCTTATTTACACATATTTCTTACTCAACTTGTCTCCATTAAACAGGCATCATTACAATAGTTTTCTTACCTTTTAACAGCCAGGGTCTGAAGACTGTTGGGATTCATTCAGTAATTGTCAACACTACCTGAAAAGATAAAAAAAAATACCAATTTCAAATTTTTTGTGATGGAATTTCTAGATTTGTGCCTTGTTTAGGAGTATCTGACAGGTAACTCTGAAGAAACTATTTTCTCAAAGATTAATTGTATAAGTATAGCAAATTAAAAAGTTATAACAAACTTGCATAAGGTTACATGACAGATAGCTGAAGTGCTCTCTAAAACAAACATAAATGTGTTCATATACCTTGTCAAGGTGTTACTCTATAATAGAATAATTCAGAGATCACTGAAGTCGACTAGTGCCTGTCTGTCCACAGACTTAGTAAGGTTTTACCTCACCCTACTCCTTACAGTCATCTGCAACCTGTTCCGTAAATTCTTGAATATTTCTTTTTCCCTCCCTTCTTACTCTCTGTGAAAAATCTGGTTACAGATTTTTAATTTCTTCACTATGTTACTTTGTCCTCATTGTAATAGCTAATTTCCTCATGTTGAAGCTTTTGATACTAGGCTAACTGTTGTTTATTAGTTTTGCCTGATTTTCTTCTCTCTTTTTCTTTCTATACTCTTTTCTTCAAGAGTATAGCAGGCCTTATCAGTTTCAGTTTAATCCATTGGGTAGTAGCTATTTCTCTACATTTCCTGTGGCAAAAATACTCCTTAATAGCCCTTCCAGATTGAGATAGGACTTATTTCTCAGTTTTACTTTTTACTTTGTATTGCTAAGGACTTCTAACTGTTACCCCTTGTGGTAACCAATTTACACACAGTGAAACCAATTTAAACATGTTTCTTTCAAAATGATATAGAGCATTCAATATTGTTAGTAATGTTTCCTTCTTCATTTTTTCAGTTAACACAACTAGCTTGTCCAAAATCAGTATTTTTATCTGTCTGGAATTTAAGATACACTAAAACTCATATTTCTAGCTTTGTGCCTTGTTTAGGAGTATCTGACAGGTAACTCTGAAGAAATTATTTTCTCAAAGATTAATTGTATAAGTATCGCAAATTAAAAAGTTATAACAAACTTGCATTTTTGATGATGTTAGAATCTTTCCTGAATAAAAACAAAAACTAACATGCTACCTGCTATTTGAAGAGAATTATCTTTCATTTACTTATATGTTTCATATATATGTTAAAATTGTTTTTTTTTACCTTTGCATAGTTGAGATCATAGTTGATATGAGTTGAGCTGAGTATGATGTTTTCCTATTAGAATTGTAATCTATTGTTAGAATTATACCTAGGGAAGTTAATCATCTATGTTAATATCGTTTTTGAGTGATCACCTGACGGTTTTTCACAGACTGTAGTTTTTGCATCAGAGCACAAATTTTACAACCAGTGAGAATCGGGTTCTGAAAATTTGTTATTATTTAGTTATTAATATTAGTTTAAAAAAGCACCTGAATTAGATCTTCCTATTATTCTACAGTCTCAATTTATAGATCTTGTGTCTGACTTTTATTTACTCATTTCTTTGTAATCAATCTTGAACTTGTAAACATCTAGGAATATAAATATTTAATCACTCTTATTTCTTTCCTTCAAAGTAAAATTAATTCATTCTGTGAACTTCCATCCTTGAGGCTTTTTCCACCCTTTATTTTAAACTGAACACAAGCTGATAAGACAATGCAAGGAAGAAATCCTTGCAAATTGGCAACTGAAATAAATCTAAATTTAAATAAAATTATTGCTTTGTGAGCTTATTGTATGCAATGAATATTTTTATGTTATTCTCTGAAACTACTTCATAAGTGGGGAAAAAATAGAGGCAAAGTTCCTCACCTCTCCTGCTTTGTCATGTGTCCTCTGCGGTATATGTAGACTCAGTCAGGCCAACCAGGAAGGTAACTGAGGGACTATTTGTAGAGGAGTCATCAAGCAAAGAGTCTCAGCCTGGGATCTAATACGGTTTTTAGGTCTGTATTTCTTTTGAATTTGGACATTTGAGAGGGTCAAGCAGTGACTACCAATGTTCTCTTTAACATAATTTACAAGAGTCTGAAATTATGCTGTAGAATACATTATATTAACTCTTATATTAATCAGTAGAAATTAAGGAGACCTTTTTGGTGAAAACAAATATGTCTCAGGAAATATAGAGTCCTTTAATGTAAGCATCTTCTTAGTGCCATCAGAACAGAGTAATGATTGAAGAACTGGATATATAAATTTTCATAACTTGTACCTAAGGAACAACTTCTGTCTTAGAGCTATACAAAGGTCATTCCTTTGAGATAAAAATCCTGAACCAATCTTTGTACTTCTGATTGTTTTACTTTTTAAATGAAAGCATGTTTGGTTAAAACTTCTCAATGAGGTAGATTTACAGAAGCCGGTTCATTAGACCTATATTAGATGTGTGTTATCCTCAAGTCACCCAACATCCTCTATTGCCAAGAAAGATATTTTGCACTCTTTGTCAAGAGCCCAAATATGTGTCCTACCAAAACTACTTCACCGCATAACATTTCTTCTTATTTGTATGTTTCACACAGAATAATGATCAAGGCATGTAAATTCCGTTAGCTCCAAAGCTGGGGAACTGTGTTGCAAACTGGAAGATCCCAGACTGAGAAAGATGTAATTCAACTAATAATTTTGGTGTAAGTTATATATTGTAGGGTAATAGAATAATTCTGTCTAAATGAAATTATACTTACTGAAAGACAAAAAGATTAGACTAGAGGTCTCTGTTAATGGATGAGTCTTAAACTGGTTGACAGTGGGAGGTAAATATACATTCCCAATGTTAGCCACTCATGTATGCAACTCTTAGGCCAAAAAACCCTATGTGAAAACTAATTCAGAGTTAACTATTTTCTTCAGCACAGGCTGAAAGAGTTGGGGCTGTTCAG
>NW_010337842.1:18671-23447 GCF_000700745.2 Antrostomus carolinensis | reverse complement strand
CCTCCCTCCCTCCCTCCCTGCCCTGGCAGCCGCTTCCTGCGCCATGACATTGAGGGAGGTGGTGGTGACTGATGTAACCGCGACCGGGGAGAGTCACTTGCCCAACACACAGAGGCTGGCTGGTGGCCAGAGAAATTTGCTAAGGCCAGGTTTTCTCACAACGGGCTCCCTGTCCCTGTGCACATACCTGTAACTGGGCCAGGTGCTGGCACGGCCGCCTCCCCAGCCGAGTACACGAGGCAGACAAGCTACCCAAGCCAGGAGGAGGAGGAGGAAGAGAAGAAGAAGAAAAGGAGGAAAATTTTGCTCTTGTCCCACGTGAATGCAGACCCGATAACATCCCTAGGCACGCACTGGTTGTGTCACCATATTGTAATTAATAAGGATGCCTGTTTGCTGAAGCCAGCTGTTCTTTGTGCTAATGGCGGGAGACATGGGGGAGAGGGTGAGGCCAGGCCTAGTAGTTTTTTTTGCTGGATCGCCAGCTTTATGTTATTGTGACAGACCTTTAGAAGGATCTCTTTGTATGAACTGGAATATAATGCTCAGCTGGGCTCTTAGATTCTGGCTCTGTTGAGAAGAGAGATCCTTTCATATCGATTGTCATTTCATATGCAGTTCAGGCACCGACTTGTAGAAAATCTGGGCCAGGAGAGATATCATTAGGTATTTATGGGGGTTTGGTTGGCTCAGCAGTCAGTTTTTCCATTGTCATGCCGTGACAGTAGTGCATTACATACACCCTCAGGAGACATCCTTCTGCTTCCACAACAATAAAGGACTTTTTTCTTTTTCTGACTCATCTTCAGCTTGAAATAAAAAAAAACAACCACCACCAGTAAATATAATTAGCAACAGGCACATATACTGTATGTAGCTCTCAGAGCCCATTGGGATAGTTCCTGTTAAAATGTACGCTCGTGGTTGTTCACCCCATGCTTAGACCTCCAGCTGTATTCCTGATTATACTTAAATGTTTTAACAGAGCCTGGTGATGTTGTAGGCTGAGGAGCCATTTCTAGTTTGGATAAAGAGCAGGAATATATGTAGTGCTGGGATTGTCTTCTATGCACACAGGAGCTTTGGCCAGACCCGCAGCTCACAAGGCAGGGGAGGACAAATGGCTGTGCTGTGCCGGATGCGAGGTCCACTTAGCTCTTTATCCTGCCTCTGACAGGGGCCAGCACCAGATGCTGCAGGAAGGACAAGAAACAGAGCAAGTCTAGACTGGTCCTGCCCCAGTGTACCCTCCTGGCTCCCAGCACAGCTATTCTTGCTCACCAAGGGATGGAGGAAGAGGTGTCTATGGCTTTAATCCTTCCATTCCTCAGCCTCCCCAGGCCCCTACTGCACAGTGGCCCCTGTTTGCTTTGCTTCCCAGACGTGGCTCCACATGGGATGGAAAGCAGACCTATGTCTGCTCTGCTTCGCTTCAGATCCATGTGGTCACGTGGGGATTTCTGGGTTAAATGTGCCCTGGCCCCCTCAGTATTTCCCTTATGTAAGTGTGATGGAGCCGGGAGCAGGTGGCATGCAGCTGGGCTCTGCTGTCTGCCAGGCGGGTGTTCCCTTACACCCCTAGCTGCAGTCTGTGCCATCCCAGTTAGGGGCTGCCTCCTGTCCCCCGTGTGCCATTGGAGCACCATGAAGCTGGGACCCAGCCTTTGAGTCCATATTTCACCTCGGGGCGAAGGCTGGCGCCAGTCACATGGCTGCGAGCAGGCCAACTGGGAGATTAGTACAGCTTTGTTTATTTATTTATTTTAACCTGTGACTAAGATGGGGGAGTATTTGGATGGGAGCCGCTCCTCCCAGAAAAGTGCTGTTTGTATTTCAGTCTCCTGAGCGGAGTCAGTCAGACCTGGAGTGCTCATAACCCAGTAGTGGTATGTGGGCTTTGCTGGCATGTCCTCACGTAACCTGGCATTCACGCTGCTGGACAGAGTGTGGGCTGGTTGTTTGCTCATCCCAAGCGCAAATGGCCAGAAGCTTTCCTCTGTATTCCTGATTGCTGAGCTCAGAAGGGTGGAGGAGAGGAAGAGCAAGCTTTCATCTGAAAGTGGCCAGGCATTGCATACAGCCGTACCTGGGGTTACGCTGAGAAAAACGTGACGGTGTGGGTGGGGTGATGGCTCTGTATCCACAGCCAATATTGCAGGGCTCACCTGTGCAGCATGTGTTTAGCACAGTCACTAGTAACACTGCTGTGTATGTAAGCAAGTCAGTGCCTGCTGCCATGTGATCAAAAGGAGGGATGCTTTTAGAAACATGCGAGGGTGGCATGAAAAAAACAAGTCAGCTGAAATATCCTTAGCTTGTAGGGCACCTGTGGGCTAGTAGACACCAGTGAAACAGCACACAGAAACTCCTTAATTATTGAGCTGGTGTTTATTTCCATTATCTATACCTAATTCCATCTGTGTGAGCTACTTATTTGTGTGAGGTCTTGTCAATTCAAGACCCTGGCTCTAGGCACACCTAATCTCTGGGGGAAGGGCAGAGCCAGCTTAGCCAGCTTTGATGGAAAATGGTTCCCCAAAGTGAGGGTCTTGTTCCCTGTGGCAGGGCAGAGGGCAATGCAGAGAACTAGCCAAGAAGCATTTAAAGCCTGCGGCTTTAAATAGCACCTGACTAGATGGCCAGTGAACTAATGATATATAGGGAAACAGGATTTTGTATTCTTGAGCTAAGGGAAGTTTGGAGAATCCTGTCCCAATATGTCATCAGTTGCTAAGTCTCCTGGAAATGTAAAAAGTCTGTCTGTCTCTCTCTCTCTCCCCTCCTTGCCCTATAGCAATATAAGTAGCACAACTTCAACAGAGTTTTGTGATAAATAAATGAGTAATCCTGCCTCCAAGGCTGTCTGGGACTTCTGCACCTGCTCCAGCTTGTACCACAGTACGGTATTTTATAATGTCTGTGATGGAGAAGTTTTCTTCTGTGTAGTGTGCTGAGGTATATTCACTGGTCACAGTGTTGTCTGTGGGGTGAAAATGGGGCAAGGCTCCTTTCAAGCCATCAGTCTTGGGCACTTTATGTTTTAGCACTCTAATTCTTCAGCATATCACCTGGGCAACTAATGACCAGGGTGATGCCTTTTGGCTTTTGGTCAGCAAACTAAAACCTGTTTTTGTTTTCTGAGCCAAGTTTGTAAACAAGGCACAGGCCAAAACTGCTTTCAGGCTGTCATGGCAAGGGCTAGAAAATAGGAAGAAACCAATGCCAGCTCAAGTGCAGTATATGCTGAGAGTGGTGCTCTCATTTTCAGCAGGGAGGACTTTAACATCCTAAATCAGCAGCTCAGCCATGGCAGTGCAGCAGAAACCTTACAGAGAAATGGGACTGTGGAAACTTTCCCTCGTGTTGGTGGTACCTCCTGGTCAGGATCCAGCAGCTGTGGGACTCCAGAAAACGTTGGTGTGGTGCTTGCTCATGTGTTTAGTGAAGGGTCTGCAGGTTCCAAGCTGCCTGTGCCCTCGTCTTGTGAGCTTCCCAAACTACATCTTCGATGGAAAGTAATGGGGGGAGAGGAAAAGTGACTTTCTAACCATGTTGTTGTTGGCCTTCTGTAACTGAAGAAAGACCCAGACAGTGGTGCTCAGAGGTGCTGACTGAGCCAGGTTTGATCTTGGGAACACCTATATAAATATGGGGCATTTCTGAAGGAGGCAACTGTGTAAAACCGGTGTAAATGAGGCCAGGCTCATGGAGTTCTCTTCTCCAAAGATGAGTTTTATATTGACATCAGTAGGAGGCAAAGGTGTGTCAGTCTTCAAGTGGATGGTTTCTTTGCTGCCGCTTGAGCATAATGGGCAACTTTGGGGAAACCTTCCTGACAGAGTTGACTACCTGCACCTTGTCTGATTTACGTCCCTCTGGCTTGTGCTGACGCACAGCCTGGCGTCGGCAAGCTTTCTTGATGTCTAGATCGCTGCTTCCATTTGGTTTAAACAAGCAAAGTGTCTTTCAGAGAGAAGGAATGGGGTTAGGAAGAGGAAGCGGTGCGAGGCTTGGTTTGGTAATTCCCTCTCTCTAGGCCCAGAATCTCAGTGGTTTCTGGTTTCAGCCCAGCGCGGTGTCAGTAAGTCCATTCTTCTAGGAAGAGTTACTTTCACTCCATCCCTCTCCTTCTTCCTGGGAGAGTAATGTTGTTCAACAGCAACAAGGGTTCAGGGTGCAGCCTGAGCAGGAGGAAGCACCTTTGCCATTTCTTCTCCTTCAAGGAGGCAGGAGCAGCTGTCTCCTTTCCCCACCTTAGACCCTTCTGCTGTGAAGTGTCCAGCTGCCCCTACAGGGTTCGGCTGCCTGGACCTTGAAGAGGTGCCAAGGGCAGTTGCAAGTGCTCAGGACCTCCCAGGACTGCATCAAGAGAAGCGTGGCCAGCAGGTCGAGGGAGGTGATTCTGCCCCTCTGCTCTGCTCTTGTGAGACCCCCCCCTGGAGTACTGTGTCCAGCTCTGGGGCCCCCAGCATAAGGACATGCACTTACTGGAATGAGTCCAGAGGAGGGTCATGGGGATGATCAGAGGGCTGGAGCACCTCTCCTATGAGGAGGACAGGCTGAGAGAGTTGGGGCTGTTCAGCCTGGAGAAGAGAAGGCTCCTTGTAGCAACCTTCCAGTACCTGATGGTGCCTACAGGAAGGCTGGTGAGGGACTTTTTACAAGGGCAGGTAGTGATAGAACAAGGGGAAATGGCTTTAAACTGGAAGAGGGTAGATTTAGATTAGATATTAGGAAGAAATTACTTCCTTTGAGGGTGGTCAGACACTGGCACAG
>NW_010337842.1:0-18645 GCF_000700745.2 Antrostomus carolinensis | reverse complement strand
TCAAGGCCAGGCTGGACGAGGCTTTTAGCAACCTGATCTACTGGAAGGTGTCCCTGCTCATGGCAGGAGGGGTGGAACTAGATGATCTTTAAGGCCCCTTCCAACCCAGACCATTCTATGATTCTAGGACTGCCCCTTGGCTTCGTTTTCCCTCTGGCCCCACCAACTCAGGAGGAGCCCCATGCAGACGTGATAAATTTGTGCTTTACTGACAGTAAGCCTAAGGAAAAATTGAGGTGTCTGAAGACAACGTGTTTGTGTCTTAAAGCTGCTCTGTGGTACTGAAGGACAATTATTGAAATTATTGAATTGAATAAATAAATGAACCGAAGTAAAATTCAGGAAAGAAAACAGCTCAACAGGAAAGTTATGAATGTAGCTATCAGCCTGGTTTCGTTCATTTTAGGCTGGGTGACAGTTGCAGGCGTGGAATTCAGTGACATTCAAACCTTTCTCTACAGGTGAAGGGACACAAAATGGGATTTAATTTGTTCTTCATGGGGCATCACTTTCTGGCATTTTATATTTTTTTTTTTGGCAAGGAACTACAGGTAATTTATGTCAATGTCATCAAAGACACATTCTTGTTACTCTCACAACTGTGACCTTGTATCCAGCTAGAGGAGTTATAGCGGGTAACCAGTGAGATGCTCAGCTTACGTCCACGGGGCAGATTTTCCAAGGCAGCAGCTACGCTGGCAGGGCTACCTGCCATGCTATCCAGCCACGTCGCTGCCAAGTGATTCTGGAAAAATGCAGGCAGTGATGCCACAGACCAGTAATGACAGAAGTGAATTCCTGGAAGATGCCTACCAGGCGCAGCAGCCCGTGATGCGGCATACCATGGGATGCACTCCTGTAGGGACACCTGAAATGTGGGAGGAGGGGTCAGACCAGTCACACTGGCACGTTGCAGTGTCCTGTCCCCACAGCAGGCTGCAACCCTACTGAACCAGTAGCAGAAAATTAGCTGCCTTGGCCGGGAGGAAACAGCTTAGCTGTCACAGCTTTCACTCAGAATTAGCTATGAGCTGGCCAGGCATAAATTGCTTTTAAAGTTAGTCCTGCCAGCTGCATTACCAACAAAGCAAAAATTGTCCTCAGGAGCAAGGCTCGGGTTCACACGCTTGAACCCGACCTGTCATAGGGTTGCTAAGCTTTTCCCTAGGGCTGGTGCTACGATATTTACTGTATTGGCATGCTGTCTTTTCTGTTCGACTGCTGCATGATCGTATTATAACATGTCCTGTTGACAAGGACTAAACTCAGATCGAACTGTGCAAAGAGATAACTGTGGCCTTGATCACTCCATGGTGAAAACAGAGCAAATTACTGGATGCCAAATGGTTATTCCCTGTTTATTTCAGATTGAACAAGTTTACAATCTGGCCTTCAGATCATGTTATTTCTCAATTCAACTGGGTCATATTTATAAATTCATGTAGTGGTCAAAATGATCCAATAAATGCCAGCACACAATCCCAGCACTTGCAAAACATTGAATGTATATATTGGCACTTTTTCTATTTGCTGACTGCAGGACAAATAGGTTTCGTATTGGGACATCAAAGTCTGTTTCAGCAACTGGATGCATGACAAAGCCATGTTATAATCTGGGTACTGATTACGGCATTGAAACATGTTGGCTCAGCATGTGGCAGATTTGGATGTGTAGATAGATCAACTTCTTAGTGGCCTATGGCTTGATTTCAGCATGGAGAAGGTTGTCAGCATATTTGTGCTAATTAAGGAAACAGCATGGGAAACTCCTTTCCACTGCAGATACAGCCAGAGCTCAGGAAATGTCATTGCTCCTCAATACTTTTTGTAACAGCCAGTTTTTCTTGAAGTAGAAAAGCAGTTTTGTGTCTTAAATGTATTTCTGAACTGCACTGAAGCTTGCTGGGTTCTTGGCCAAGTCTTGTGTTTTTACCTGTTTCTTGAGGATGGATTGAACCGTTGGGTCAAAAACACGTTAGAAGAGCATTTCAGCTGTGTTTGGGGCTGTCAGTGCAGGGTCAGATTCTCTGCCCTGATTTGGTTTATTTGTAATGCTGACAGTAACTGAACACCAAGAAATAAACACAAGTTTGTGCTCATACTTCGCTAGTAGAACTTCCTTGCTGCTGAAAGTAACACTTTTGCCCAACAGCAACTTCTTTTTCATACAAGTAGTGTTTTGGGTATGTTATGCTACTCTTAACATATTCCCATGTTCAAGTTCCCGAGAAGGCAGGCTGAAACGTTGCCAACTCTATTAAGTCCTTTCTGTTACACTGAGTCAGCTGCTGTGATTTTACCTTTGCTCTTGGTCAAAGTATTACACTCTATTATCTTTTTGTTCTTTTTTTTTTTAAACATAAGAAATTGCAATGCAAGTGTTTGTTCTGTGTGCCCACATTTCCTCCTACTTCAATGACAAAGACAGCACATTACTTTTATTATTAATAAGACACCTAGAAGCCCTTGATGTTTTCCCAAGGAATTCACAGCCCAAACATATAAAGGGCAACCAAAATTGGGAGAAATTAAGTGCCCTTATTTGCATTTATGAACAGGGAACTGAGGCAACCACAATTAAAGGGGCACTTAATTCCTTCTTATGGAAAGGCCAAAGAAATAAGTCTTCAGTGAGTCTAAAAATAGACCCAGGACCAGCAGGACTCTGTTCTGCAGACAGCTCTCAACACGGTTCTGCTCACCGACCCCAGCCGTGCCTGGTCCAAGCACAGACATCCGTCCACGTGCCCTCCCGCCTGAGCTCAGGCCAGCAGCCCAGGTCTTTGCCAGCACGTTCACTAGGTCAGCACGGTTCTCCTGTTCCCAGCACAAGGTGCTCCCAGAGCTGCTGGCTTTCTTCCCCCTCCACTTTAGTAAGAATTCTTGCTGACTCGGTATCTGCAGTGAGGACTTGTGATAGCTGCTTGTATTGACTGTTGAAGGCCTCCAGAATGGCAGCTGCTGAGAAGTGGTTGCCATGTGTAGGAGGTCATGGCAGACCTTCCCCAAGTGCTAGCCCATGGGAAGAGTTCTGCAGCTCTTACAAGTTGAAGGTGAGGTTGGCTATAGCCTGACTTACCTTCCTTGGCATTTTGAAGTGTGGTGAAACATGATGCATAATGACACTTATTCTGCCTTTGCAAGTAGGAGACAGCCTTTGTGCTGAAGCGTCTCATCAGTGAACCTCACCTCAATGCAGGGTGCTTATTCAGATGTAACCATGAAAATGAGGGCTGGCTAAATAATGCCTCTGATTGAAAGGATCCACTGAAGCTCATTATAATGATCTTAATGACTTCCTATTCAGCTGTGTCTGTGATACCAGAGTGCAAAGGTAATTATGGAAGTGCTAAATACTATTATTATTTGATATTAGTGACAGGGTGGGGGTGAGACCTGCTGAGTCCTTCCCCCATCTGGCCTAGAGAGGAATGAGGGTTGCCCCCTTCCCTCCACCCCTCTCAAGACCTGGGAAGGAAGGACTGTACAGGCAGGGTGGAGCCAGGACTCTGCTCCCTCTTCCAGCTGCAGCAACCTTGGCTCTTACTTTTCCTCCATGGTGTCAGGAGGTGGCTCCTTTGTGCAGTAGGAGCTTTGGTGCACAGGCAGCAAATCAGGAGAAAGGAGAAATGCCCCCACACCACCCTTCTTGTCTCCATCTTGTCAGCAGAGGAAGCAAATGTGCCATCTCTCTCTGTCCTCCACTGGTTTTGTTGGTCCTTCCCTCAGTTTACTCTGTCTCTCCTGGCCCTTTGGTACTACCTGATGATGTTGGATTTTCCCTTCATGCTCTCTTCCTTACCTGTTTGATCTCAGCTGGGCCCCACCAGCACAAGCGCTCCTTTGGCTTGCACGGGATTTCTGTTTCCTCTGTGTTGGTGGCTCAGACTCTGAGGACCAGGAGGGGGACATTCAAACCTGGATTTGAGTGGGGTCTTGACCAGATGACCTCCTGAGGTCTCTTCCAGCCTCACTTATTCTGTGATTTGGAGGCCGTGGCTCACTACTGATGTTGTTCTAGCCTGGGAAAGTGCTAACTCTTTGACCCATGAGGAGTTTTTAAGGAAACAGCGATAACTTACCTGGTTAACAATTTGCTGCCTGACTTTTGTGTAGGGCCCAGCAGAATCTATGATCTGCGGGAACCCACCGTGCTGCCAGGGTCTGTAGGGCAAAGCCAGAAGTGGCAGCCTTGCAGGCCCTCCTGAATCATGAGTGAGATGGTGAGAACACATTCAATTAGCTCTGCTCACTGACCATTCCAGCCCGCGCTGGGAGAAACCTGCATGGCGATGATTCAGACTCAGATGATGACTTGACCCAAAGGAAGGCTTGACGATACAGAGTCTGAGACACACCAGCAGTGATTATAAAATGATTCACTGCCTGTGCTTTGCCGTTCAAAACACCCTCTGTATTGCACAGGCAGGGCCGTTCATGGAGGCTGCAACGAGGAAGTGATATTTGCACCTTTAGCTGCCACCTTCTCACCGAAGCTTTCAGCCGCTGCCTCTGGTATGGCGCTTGTTTTCCCCCGGTCAGACTGACACTAGAGAGGTCTGCTGGCAGGAGGCAGCTCCCTGATGCTGCCCTGTGACTACAGCCAGGCACCACCTCCTGATAATGTCCATCGTCACCCTAAGAGGGTTTGGCCAAAGGCGTAGTGCAGCCAGGCATCCCAGTGTTCCCTCAGCACCATCCTGTGCAGTATGGAAGCACTTCATTCGACTTTAATGCAGGTGCACCTCAGGCAGGTGGGAACTCAAAGTCCTTTAATTCTCTGTGCTGCAGCCTGTAATTTGCACATCATTCTTCAAAACCCTTATAAATTCTTTGCACTGCTGATCCCACTTCCATTTTTCCTGCAGTCAGAAATGTGGAGCTCACACAGCCCAGGCTGCTTCTGTGTTTCCTTTATAAAGGGAATAGCATAGCATAGCCTGCTATCTCTCTTCATTTCTCATGCTGCTGTCTATACTGTCTTTCTTCCTGTTCCTTGCACCTTTTTGTCCTTCACTCTTCCTCTCCTCTCCACTCCTCCAGGTTTTCTTTTGCCAGATACATGCAATCATATGGTTTCACCAAAATGGTCTGAGTGCACTGGCTACATCTGTCTTGTCCTGCTAAATGCTTCCCAAAGCGCTGATATTACTGCATGTAGAGCAGGGAAGTCCTCAGCACCTGGCAAGTACCATTTCTCCTGACCCAGGAACTGGTACTGCTGTGGCAGTTTGCTGGAGGCACTGGTAAGATCTGAGGCACGGAAAGTTTACTCGTGTTGGTTGAGGCTCACAAACGTGTTGGGGCTAATAACGCACATGGCTTGTATTGTGCTTTCCCTGAAGCTAAGTTGAGCAACATGTTAGTTAACAAGTTAGGCATTACTCAGAGCTCCTAAACCTTGTGTTTTGCCAGTGACAAAGTTGCAAACTTGTAGTACAAGGCTCCTGACATTTTCTGTGCAGTGTAATGGCCAAGCTCCAGCAGAGTTGTGCTCCATCCTCTTCATCTTACAGTTCTGCCTGGACTTTTTTCAAATTTAATCCTTCAGCTGCCATGCAATCTTGCCAGCTATCTTGTATGCCTAAATAACTAGGTGAACTATCTCTGGAAAATAATCTGTATGATGAATTTAACCCTTTCTTCCTGTGAGTGCACTGTCTTCAGACTGCCTTTCAAATGCATTTTACGTGCAGAAGTATTATTTGTGCTTTGTCTAAATGTGTGCTGTCTATGGATCCTCTGTGCCCTCCTGGATATGACTGTGGTTTTAAGTACTCACCGCTGGTTATTCATAGCGCACATTTAGTCATTTAACAAACATGGTATTAGTTCTGCTCTCTAAGTGGATGACTAATACTCTTATAATAGGAGGAATGTGATCTGAAAGGTCACGTGAATGGTCCCAGTGTGAACATATCCCTAAACTATGAGACTTCTCATTCCAGGACCGTGCTTGCAAAAAAAGGAAAATGCTCATTATTAGGAAGAAGAAAAAGCAAGCAATTTCTCTGCTTTAACTCAAACAATTTGCAATTGTTTGTTGAGTTTTGCATTGCAAAAGGTTTTTGCAATGTTTGCTTTTCTCTGCAATGTCTCCTGACCTGCTTGGAAATGTAAGAATTGCCCCGTTGGAACAGTCCTGATCTCTCTCCTGTGCCAGTGCCCTCCCTTAGAGCATAACAGGACCTGGATGTTTCTTAAGTGGATATAAGAAACATCCTTTAACTTTCTTTCCTAACCTATTTCACATCCTATTGGAAAGCTGGACAACACCTGACACTGGATTCCAAAGGAAATGAGAAGAGTGCACAGTACAGGTTTCTGTTCTGCCTGTAAACCACTGGCTCTCCTCAGCAAACCGCCATGGACAGAAGATGCTGTGGTGCCAAGGCAGCAGAGGAGGAATGGGAAGTGCTGCCTCTGAGGTGAAGTGCTTGCTCATGCAGCCTCCTGAGAGACTGGGTTTCTCTGTCAGAGAATGCAGGAGGGAAAATGCAGCAGATGAACGATGCAGGCGCCCTCATCTTTTCGTTTTTGTCAAATTAAAACAAAATAACTGAATGCTGCTGCTCTCCTGCCATTGCAAGGTTTGATTTATATTCACAGGAATACAAGGCTAAAGAAGAAATGACCAGTTGCCTCAGGACATCCAGCTTCATTTCATGGTTGAGCCACAGGCTTGCTGAGCATATGTCTGTAGCATATACATAGCCTGGGTTTGAGCCCAGACTATCTGTTTTGGCTGTCCTGCAGCACCCCTGTGGTCAATTCTGAGGCCCTCCTTGGCTGGAGCAGTGAGGGGAGGGCCATCGTGCTGGGTCTGGGGCAGGAAGGACCTGTGGAGGCCACGTGCCAGGGCTTGGGCTGCTGCTGCTGCCACTGTGATGCCAGCCCAGTGAGACACCTCTTCTGCTTGCTGTGGTATGAAGTCAAAATGAAGCCCTTCCAGTGAAGAAACAGGTGAGCACGGCTTCATCTTCCCCTCTGTCTACAACTCAGGTATGCCCAGGTGCTCACCTGCTAGACTTTGGGCTGGTGGAGCAAAGCAGGGTGAGATGGCCCTGGGGGCAGGTTCAACTCCCAGCTGGGAGGTGGCGCTGGCTGCATCAACATTTCTCTGCTCCGTGTCAGATGTGATGGTTTAAGCTGCCTGTAGCCAAAGTTAGTTTGACTTTGCAGTGGAACAAAGTGGAGGAGAGGACTTGTATGTATGGCTGAGTCAGAGATGTGTCCTGATCAAAACAGAGGCAGATACCTTGGGTCACTGGCCAAAGCCCGAGGCACAAGCCTAGGTGGCATGTGGCTATGTCTGTGCTAATGAACCAGGCAGGGGCAGGAGCTGCGCTCTGCTTTGTGGCTGAGTAACAAAGGTCATGGTGTGACAGATAAACCCTTTTGCCCTCCAGAGCCACATGGCCACATGCGAACCACCTATTGGGAACAGTCCTGGCCCATGCTAACTCCTGGACTGTGCTTGGGAATGGTTTGAGAGAGCCCTGGTTGGCTTGGGCCAGAAGTGTGCCCAGGACTGCACTAAGAGCTGGAGGGATGGATGGTTGAGCTCCCCAACTCATGCCCTGATTCACGGGCTTGATTTTCTGCTCTAGATGCTGCCAGTCTGGCTTGTGTCAGGCAAGTTACCTAATGTGCGATATAAGAAAGAGAAGACTCTTCCAGCTTCATTTCTAGCCTTTGTCCTTTTGTGCCCTCTCTCACATGGGAGTAAGAGTGCACAGAGCAGTGAGACTGCCAGAATTGGGTGCATTGGGGAAGTAGGGTGTGGTACACGTGAAGGTCCAAATTTGCTGCAGTGGTTTATAGGAGTTTGATTCAGTGACGAGTTGGGCCTGTGGTGTACACATGCCATAAAGATGGTATTCCCAGTTTACAGACCTATTGTAAATTCGTCCATGCTTATTATACAGTTACAGAAATGTATTAGCATTAAAATACGCAGGCTAAAAGCAGTCAGTTGTGTCCTATATTCTCCTCCTGCCAGCCTCTGTCTTGACTTTAGGTTGCAGATTAGAAAGGACAGCTGAGGATCTGGGTCCCTCCAAGCAGCCTATACACAGTCAAGAAGTCCCAGAGATTTGATAGACTGTACATGATGTATATCCCATATGACATGTTTCCTAACTTCAGCAGTCTCAGAGGTTTGATTCAGTGGAAGATGGTATATAGAAATGATACTTGATTGAGAAGTGCATATGCAGGATTTATGAAATTGTGCGTGTCTGCATGTGCATGCATTAAAATAACAGGACAAAGGTGACTGCAATATGTTATTTACTTGCTGGCTCAGAGCTGTTTGCCTGCCTGGCTCTTATCTCTCAGATTTTGTTCCTACAGAAAATTTTGGTGTGAAGAACTGCCTTTGGGGGTGCTCTCCTATGGCTAGCATCGGGGGCTGAGTGGTACATTCGAACTGAAATCAGATGTTCCACCCAGGTTATTCTGGAAGTGCTAACATTTATTTGTTTGTGGGTGTATCTGGATTTCTCCTCTCCCTTGGTCAGTAGCAGAAACATTTTTCTTACTGATGGCAAGTAGACAGTAGTTGTGGGTGCAGGTCTTGTTTGTGGCTACTAGCCAGCTGACAATGGGCAGTGAGAAAAACATGGGAAGAAAGGAAAGGGTAGTGTAATTACACCTGATAAGGATCAGCACAACACTACATGTGCTATATATGTATTTGAAACCTATACACATAAACACACATTCAGGACACAGAATCAGGTTCTTCCCCATAGCAGCCACAATTACATAAAGGAGCAAAAAAGGATTTTTTAATACTGTGGTACTGGCAGTCAGCCCCCCCTCTGACTGCGCCTGGGAGAAGAGTGTGTTACGTGTGAGCAGAATAAATGATCTGTTTATAACCAGCACAGCAGACACCTGTGTAGCACCTCACTGCAGCACCTTCCTATGCTGTCTGGGTGTCAGGGGCAGGCATCACGACTAGTCAGATCAAACAGTAGATGTTGAGCAAAATCCTCAGAGGTCACTATTGGAAAAATGCACCCACATGTTCCAGATAGATCTTTTATTCAGCACTGTTGAAATCTTGCTCCCTACACTTGGACAAACACAGACCTGGTTTTGCATGTTGTGGGGCAGTCACACTTCTGAACTGGAGCCATTTTGCAAAGGAGGGAGGGTACATCCCTACATCACCCTACTCCTGAGCTGCCGTCTCTCTCCTGGGGTTTGGGAAAACCAGAAAGCAAGCTCTCCAGACTTTCTCCTTTTCCATGGACAAGCTTTGCAGCATTCTTACAAGGGTGAATTTAGATACCAGAGAGTGGAATTTCCAAATGCATTTCCCTTCCTGCACCTTTTTTTTTTGATCTTCATAAATGTGTGTCAATTTTTAAAGAACCTATTTTTGGGGGAGGGAAAGAAGACAGAACAAGTGATGAGCTATTCTGAACTAAAAGAACAGATTCATGCTGCCAGAGGTAAGACTGTAGAAAAATGTGTCAGTGTAGCAGATGATAGTTCTCTCTTAATGCCTCTCCTGAAGCATCAAGGTGTATGTGTTTCTCAAAGGGGCTCTACATCTCAGAGCTAGTCTACGAACTGCATGTTGAAATGGTTGCCATGGCAGTGACTGAGTAGAAGTTACAAAGTGTGATTAGCCAGCGTTGGCCTAAATAGCTGAAGGGAATGAAAGAGAAATAAAGGGAAAAAAGACCAAGGACTTTCTGTTATTTCTAATACAGATCCATCAGCATTAGACTGTGCCAGGAAGAGGAAGCAGCACTGCTGGACAGGAGCTTGCAGGAGCGTGCTCCACACCTCAGCCCCAGCTGGGGTACCACCAGCAGCACACGCTGCGAGGGGACCTTCCCCAAATTACAACGTGCCAGGGCAGCAGCTGCACACTGGAGAGGGACCATCAGTACAGACCAGTCCTGTATGTGTTGATGCAGTGACATGGTACTTCTCCAGAGTCGGAGGCAAGGCCAGGGCACTGCTTGGCATTCAGTGACCCAGAGAGCAGGGTCACAGCGCTCTCCTGGCTGGTGCCTGGAGTAGCCGCATTAGAAAGCGGGAGACTGCCCTGCAGAGAGGTTGCAGAGCTTGCCCCAAGTGACACAGAGGGCTGCTAGCCTGGGTGGGGTGTTAATTGGTGAACTCCCTGTCTCTAGAGCCATTCCAATTCTTCTAGCCCACTAACCTACATCTGCTTGAGGCATGCTCCTGAAAGGTGTCCCATCTGCATTTAGAGCCTGAGCACTGGAGAACGCAGCCCCGTTTGTGAATTCATTGCAGTGGTTAATCATGCTTGCTCATTAAAAAAAAAAATATAATTGCACCTTATATCTAATTTAAATGTGTATGGTATTAGCATTCAGCCTCTGGTGCATGCTGTGTTATTCTCTGCTATATTAAAAAAAAAAAAAAAAAATCACTTCTTGAGATCCTGTGAGTTTTTGCTGTGAAGGTTTCTTATGCACTAGAGTAACTTTTGAGCTTGTTTTTGAAGAAGCGAAGAAGGAGAATTCTTTCTCTCAAAGGATTTTCTTTTAGCTCTTCTCAGGGAAAAGTGGAAGACTGAGACTGAAGTGAAGATGTCTCAATACCAGGTCTGAATGGAAAAACGTCCTCTCTAGGAGCTGCAGAGTGCCACATTAAGGGGCCAGATGCCCAGTGTAATATCAACAGAAGAGATTTATGCAGGCTGAGAGTATGCAGGTAGGTGTTTGTAGGAGCAGAACCTGTTAGCCCATTTCTCTTCTCTCATAGCTTTCTAAAATTGAGAAGTTTAATTTACATTAGCCTGGAGTGCTTCTGCATCTTAGTCCTTTGAGTGAGATAAGATATAAATCTACTCAGGCCAATCCATAACATTTGACCACTTACAAAAGATATTTTTCTCCCCTCCTGTCCTAAGGGACCTGTAGGTTCCTCCTTTAAGAGGAGTACAAACCGGCAGTACTTACTGTGGTTAATGGATGCCTGTTTTGGCTGGTGGATCTGGGATGAGAGAGATCATATGGCCTGCACTTTAGGAGGAAGAAAAGAAAACCCACAAGACACCTATTTGCCCTGCATATCAGGTTGGCTTTTGCCATTATTTGCAGGAGTCTCTTCCACTTCTTGCACCTCCTAAATCCTTGTCATCCAGGTTTGAGAGCTGGGACTATCTTCTTTAGCACCAAGTCAACAATACAGTTTTTAGCACAGCAGCCATTCATATTTTACATTAGTGTTCCTCTCTGTTCCTTTCAAGCAATAATCATAAATATCAGCTTTCATTCCTAGAGCGCCTTTCATCCCAGGGGCTCCCAAAGCACTTTCCAAGCTTAACAAGCTTATTGTGGAGTACTCCGTTAGAGAGGGTGAAACTTGCTTCCCATTAAAGCCTTATTTTGGGAAGAGAAACACTGAATTATAATGTCTTCAATACACAAGGGAGCCTTTGCAGCTGTTATTTACTGTGCATGTTCCCTTACCAAAAAAGATTGCTTCTTGCTCCTCCATCCCCCGTCTCTCCCAGCTCAATCCAGTAGTGCTCAGTTACCTGGGGGAGAAGAGTGCAAGTAGTAAGAGATGATCATTCCCTGTGACCTGAGGAAGTACCTTTTTTCTGGAATCCTATTGCTACCCTTGACAGTTTCTTCTGGCAACTCCTTTTCCATCCAGTCTATTTTCTCATTACTGGGCCAGATGTTCTAGGGCAGAGTTGAATGTCCTGTGGCTTGAACCAGAAAAGTCACCATCCATGGCTGGGCTATACTAAGGATCATGTGAGAAACTGGAGTCCTTTTCAGGACAGTCAGATGGTCCAATTTAAGTCACATTCCCCTGCGATCAAAGTCAGTCACTTTTCACTGAAATTAATCACAACCTTTCAAATGGTCCTTTATTTGGCTCATCTGTGGGAGCAGTAAGCCCAGAAAAGAAGGTTGTTGCTGGTAATTTCTGAACTGAGGAATTTGTTTCCTAATGA
Organism: Antrostomus carolinensis; assembly: GCF_000700745.2. Lineage (NCBI taxonomy): Eukaryota > Metazoa > Chordata > Aves > Caprimulgiformes > Caprimulgidae > Antrostomus > Antrostomus carolinensis. Next base: position 6,683 of record NW_010337842.1, on the reverse strand, counting down.
ATTATATCATTAATTTTAGGGCAGTTTGAATCCGACCGGTGTATATTTGTTTTCATTGGTTTCAGGCGGACTCATTATGGTGGGACTTGTCAGTCTCATGATGCACAGAGCTTTCTTCCATGTGTGGGAAAGTGGTGTCTCCTCTGCTTGGCTGAGAGAGGCGCAGGTGAGGTACACAAACACCCGTTGCTTCTCCAAGGACACACCAAGAGCCTGTGGTAGAAGTGGAAACAAAAGCCCTGTCTCTGGTGCAGCACTTTAAGTGCACAAACATAGTTTATCAATACAAATAGCTTTAGATGAAAGATAAATCAAAGCATATTTTTGGCTGCTGCCTTCAGAGGTAGTACTAAATCTCCTGGCAGAATGCAAGCAGTAAGATATGATCCAAGTATCAAAATCTCCATCTTCTTACTGTCTTTCCTTTTCTTACACTGGTTGGGTTCACAGGAAGCCCTTTCTTGAGTTTGTTTTGTCTTCTATTCCCATCAGTAGATTTGGGTTCAGAAATGCATTTTTGTTCTTTTCCAACAAACCACTGCCCATTTCAACACTAACTCTGAAGATCTGTAAACTGGCAAAGGATCCAAAAAGAATAATGAACCAGCAGTCACTGTTAACATTGGCCACCTCATGTCAGTGCTGATATTAGCGTTTCTGAAAGGATTAATTCATGGCTGAAAAAGGTTTGTACCGGTGAATAAGAGCTTGCCTGGGAGGGCCTGTGTGCCTCCTTTATCAACAAAGCTTACAAACATCAAGAGATAGTTTCGCAATGGGTGTTAGTTCATATGAATTATTTCAGGATGAGAATAAGCCACTGAAAATATTCCATGCCTATTTCTGATGATGTAATGAAAGCAGCAGTAAATTTAAAGAAAAATCTTTATTTTGTGTCTTATTTGGTTTTTTTTATCTATTTAGAGACCTGTATATATATTTTGAAAGAGGCTCTCTTGGGCATTTTTTTTAACCAAAATCCTGTGATGCAACCTCAAACCCAGTGATTAGTTCTCATGTCATGGAAAAGCAAGTAGACCTGCACTAGAAAGAACAATGGCTGTTGAAAACATTTTGCCCTTTCCAGACTATGACCTCTTCTGGGGATGTCAGCAAAATAAACAGACTTTTGTGAAGTACCCTTAAGTCTTCTTACCTCCTGCTGTTTGTTACACTTGTTGCAACTTGCCTTAAATGAGTTGCCTTTATACTGAGTTATGTGATGCTGTTTTGCTTAAAAAAAGAGGTTTGTATGTTCTGCACTGGCCCAGCTGGCATGGCATGAGCCGTGGCTCAGAGGTGGAACGGGTCCTCTGCATGGACAGGAGCCAGAATTTGTTCCATCCTCGTACTGCAGGTCATGGGTCTCTCAGCCATGGAGGGCATGTAACGACAGCTTTTGTGTGGGAAACAAAGATGTTCAGTCTCTGTGGGATGCCTACATTTTTACTAGGATTCCTTGGGATTCTGTAGGGTGAAGATCAAAGGGCTGGAGCACCTCTCCTATGAGGACAGGCTGAGAGAGTTGGGGCTGTTCAGCCTGGAAAAGAGAAGGCTCTGGGAAGATCTTATAGCAGCCTTCCAGTACCTGAAGGGGCCTACAAGAAAGCTGGGGAGGGACTTTTCATAAGGGCAGTTAATGACAAAACAAGGGGAAATAGGTTTAAACTGAAAGAGGGCAGGTTTAGATTAGATATTAGGAAGAAATTCTTCACTGTGAGGGTGGTCAGACACTGGAACAGGTTGCCCAAGGAAGTTGTGGATGCCCCCTCCCTGGAAGTGTTTAAGGCCAGGCTGGATGAGGCTTTCAGCAACCTGGTCTAGTGGAAGATGTCACTGCTCATGGCAGGGGGGTTGGAACTGGATGATCTTTAAGGTCCCTTCCAATCCTAACCATTCTATGATTCTATTAACTCTTTTTCAGGTACATTATTGTGCTATAACCTCTAATATACCATTTTTCTTTTAACCTTTTGACTGTTTCACTTTTAGTCTGGAAGCAGCTGAGGGCTAGGGCTCTTCCTGGGCACTCCCACAGCTCCTGGCATGGTATGGCTTCAGTTCTGGCAGGAGATTTAGGCCATTACTGCAATCCCAACACACATTTAAACAAAAAAAATTGAAATGTCTGGGAGTTAACCTGCTTGCAAGAGACGATGCTTTGTGAGCACTGTGTTTATAAAGCAGAGGAAGAAAGCAGACGTGAATGAAATGAGAGACCAAGGACCAGCCCGCTGCCTTCTGTGAAAAGTCCTCTCAGAGAGACATGAGTCTCTGACACTTTCTTGGTGGAGTTTCTTCTCAGTCTTTAATTGTTGGGCAGGGGGAGCTGGGCTGATGGCTGATGAGGAACCATGAGGGTCATCCCTCCACCCAGAGAGGTAACACCCTTTGCCTCTCAGGGGCTGTGATTTCAGCATGCAGCTCTGTTACACAGAGGGAGCAGGAATAACGCTAGGAACCTCTAAAGGGGTGAGTGGGTATGTAACTGCCAGCCGTGCACGGAAGGGATTTCATCATAAGCGGGCAGAGAAGAGATGCCTGCTCTGCAACAGGCACAGAACTGGGACAATTTCCCTTCAGTCCAGGGCATTACTTCCAAAGATGAAACAAGGGTATTATGGGCATCGCCACTGAGGCAGGTTATCTTTAAATATAGCTGCAAATTGCCTGGTTTAATGCTAACAAACCCTAATGGTGAGGAAGAGAAGACAGGTAGCAGCACTGATACAGCATAATATAATGTGATGGCTGATATAAATGTGACTCATTCTAGCCAGAGGCTTTAGTATAGGAAGTCGGATAAAAGATATAAAAACAAATCTGAATATTTTTTCCTTCCCGGTGAAGGTCACCACCAGGAATAGCATGGGAAATAATTAATGGGGGAAGAAATGTTCCCTTTCAAATTAGAAGTATTGTCTTTGCTTCAGAGTTTTGTTCTCCTCTTTGGGCTCCTGTAACAAATGCTGGCAGACACGCAGGGCCTTTCTTCTGGGAGCTGGTGACGGATATCCCACCCAGCGGGTAGTGAATGTGCGGGACTGGCTGTGCAATGCTCATGGTGCCTGTTAATGGGTGTCCACCTCACTGGCAGTCCACCCCCCAGTAATGTGCTGAATGGGGCTGGGAAGCTGAATGGGGCTTTACGCAACGGCGGCCAATTTTCCTGGTCAACACGGAGGCACGGTGCCAAGGCTGTGTGAGAGCCCGTGCAGCCTGCTGCTGGGGGGGTTTCACCCCTTGCCCTCTGCTCCCGAGCCCTGGGGAGGTGGATCTTCTTTCCAGCACCTGCACAGGTCCTGCTCCCTCAGTCTCTACGCTTTGTGTGGGCGGGCTTGGATGACACAGAGGCCATTGCACTTGCGATGGCACGGGCTGTTCTCCACTCATCCCATGGAGACCTGAGAGGCTCTGAGCTACTCGCTTGCTCTTTGTGATCAGCACAGCACTTACACAAGTGCAAGGGCAAGGGGAAGCTGCATGGCTGTGCCTGTGGTGCAGTGTGCATGCAACACTGCCTGGGGCAGGAGTGGTCCATGCCACGGCCCATCTGCTGCACGGGAATGTGATGCTGCAATTGAAATCCCTTTCTGCACAGTGGTCTTTGAGTGGGGATGGGTGAGGAAAGGAGTGAGTGCCCTGCAAGTTGGAAACCAGTGCAGCTGTGGGGAGCAAGGGGCTGCTGCTCCCCTGGGCACTGGGGAGCCAGGCAGCTGTAGCAGGGAGGAGCGCTGGTGGGAAACTCCTAAGCTTCACACTCCCGACTAAAATCTCCTGCATGTAACTCTGTCCCTTCTGCCACAAAGGACTTGGTATGTTTTCCATTCTTGTCTCCATATGGCTGCTTTGAATGTCCCAAGTTATCTGTGCACAAACTAGCTGCCTTTCCCACTGCTTGGCTCTTGACAGCTCACCAGGCCTTCCCCGCTGCTCAGTGCCTGCATGCTGGGGTCATTAAGGCAGTTAGCACGGTGTTTCAGAGGGCTCTTCTTTTGGGAGCCCTCGAGGTGCGAGTTCAGATCATCCTTCCCTCAGCAGGCTCCTGGCCCTGCAGTGGACTGTCAGAGGTAGGAGCACTGCAGAAGCCCTGAGCACTCCAGAGCTCCCATATAGCACAGGAAAAACCTGCTACGGGAAAGCTGGTAATAGCAGAGGTAAGCTCTTACCTGCATTTTCCACTGATGTTACAGACTCTGGAGAATCAGCTTGTTTCGACCAGGTTCCCAAACTGCTTTTTGGTGTTTATCCAAAACAAGCCTGTGCTTTGAGGTTTCCTACCCCAAAGTTGTCTAACCAAATGAAAGGAATCAGTTGCATGGATGCTCCTCCATGTGGCCCTACAACTAGAGTGGTGCCAGGACATAACCCCAGATTGACTCCCCTCTTCTCCCCCAGAAGGAGATGTTGGTGGATGTTGGCGCTCAGTCCAGATCTGACTTTCACAGCTGACCCCTCTCTGTGTAGCAAGTAAAATCCTAATGCAGAAAGCTTTAAGGCAGTTCAGAGATATGGCCATGCATAAATGTTGGGCATTTGGCTGGTAGTGCTCATAATGCAATTCAGTCTGGAGTATTTCACAGAATCAGAATCACAGGATTGCCGAGATTGGAAAAGACCTTTAAGATCATCGAGTCCAATCATTAATCTCACACTGACAAGTCCCCAACTAAACCATGTCCCTAAGCACTGTGTCTACATGACTCTTAAATACCTCCAGGGATGGGGACTCCACCACTGCCCTGGGCAGCCCGTTCCAATGCCTGAGAACCCTTTCAGTAAATAAATTCTTCCTCATATCCAATCTAAACTTCCCCTGGTGCAACCTGAGGCCATTTCCTCTTGTCCTATCCCTTGTTACTTGGTTGAACTGGCTGGAGGGAACAAAGATCAATCCCATAAGGGCAATTTGGGGAACAAAGATCAGTCCCATAAGGGTGATCTGTCACTTGCAGGTCTTCATGTTGACTTGAAGTTTGTCCCTTTCATTCTGCTTGCTTTGTCACTTTCCAAAGCATGTGTGTTGCTCTTCTAGCCATTTGCTTGTGATCATGAGATTTGAGGTCACGCATTTTCTTATCTGGGGTTTTCACAGCTGCTGCTCCTTGAAATGACTGCAAGGGATGCTGAGTTGGATGGGGTGACCTGTGACTCTCAGTTTTATTTCTTTATAGCATCCTTATCAAGAAAGATTGCAGGACAGATACCATTCAAATACTTCTAGATCACCTTGGTCTTGTCAAACTCAAATGTTATGACTCATTGTGAATGTAGGGTTTGTGAGATGTTTTCTTTTTGGTGAAAAAAGAAGTTATGTAATTCAAGGTTTTCCTTCTTCCTTCTCTTTTCTGCACTCAAATTTACCATATTTGCAGATAGTCTGTGCTTATGTTAGCAGTTGGTGCGATGTAGCAGGAACACATCTATAGAGGTGGCTGTTTGGTGCTGAGGACTTGCTACATCAGGGGATTTACATCAGACTGCCTCTGTTCTGGTTCCCAGGGATGGGTTGGAACTAGATGATCTTTAAGGTCCCTTCCAATCCTAACCATTCTATGATTCTATGATTCTATGATTCTATGATTAGTGGTTAGAGCACAGGCAATGCATTCCTGGAGTCCATCTCCTCGTTTCCTTTCAGGAATCAGTTAAAAAAATTGCTCCCTGGTGTGAATCGAAACATGGCAAGTGGGGACAAATAGGAGATTTACCTCATAAATTCTATACTGAGGCAAACAAAAACAGGCATGTAGAAAGACCTGTCAAGAGAACACAGTCAAGAGACGAAGCCACGAGACATCACTTTACCCTGAGGACCCACGTGATTTGAATGTGTGGCAAATGGGTCAGTTATTTGGCTAGTGAAACAGCTGTTTAGTTTGGCTGAGCAGCTCTCTTATTCTTTCTTGGATATAGCTGCTAATCTATTCTTCCACCCTCTTACACTTCCCCAACCTCCCCCTTTTCCAAACCCTCACTAAGCACATACATACATATATATAGTACATCTGTGTGTGTGTAGGCAGTTGTGTCTGCTGCCGGGATTTCCTCCCAAACAATACCTGTTGTGCTGGCCACAGCGGTTCTCTTGGTTCCCATGCTCAGAGCAGTTTGGGTTTCCTGCTGGCTCAGCAGCAAGACTTTCAGGGCTTTTTATACTTATTCTTCTTCAGGAGCCAAGCAGAGCAGTGCAGTTTGCCTGTGAATAGCGAGCTGGCTGGGCAGGCGGCAGGAAGCTTGCATACTAAACCGTGTGAACTTTGAGGAGGGGAGGAAGGGGGCCAGGGGCTGCTGGCTGGGCTTAGCGAGGCATTTTCTGCTGCCCACTGCCTTATAAACTTGTCACCTCGGCATGGGGGTGCTCCCCTCAAAAGAACAAAAATGTCTGTAAAGTAGGAGTGGAAAGAAGCAAGAGAGCTGAAAATGGAGTTATAGGAGACACATGGGGAGGGCTTGGAGAACAGAGGAGAGTGAGGAGGCTTGAGCTTTAATTATTTGCATGAAGCTCTGTGCATAGGTTCCCTGCCTGGAGCAGTGCCACGGCACCTCGTGCTGCACAGCCCCTTGCTGCCCCAGCAGTGGCTGCACTGTCTTCTCCGGGCAGGGGCAGTTTTTCTGGATTGCCCAGGCAAAATCAGAAACACAGAAACGAAAACACAGTTATTTTTACCCACCCCCCCCCC
>NW_010337841.1:97137-97364 GCF_000700745.2 Antrostomus carolinensis | reverse complement strand
AAATTCTTGGATTACCTTACAACTAACATTGATATGTACTTTCTATCTATCTTGAATAAGAGTAAGGAAACAGATGTTGCTCCTATTCTACAGGAAAATTATATGTGAAATTCTTGGATTACCTTACAACTAACATTGATATGTACTTTCTATCTATCTTGAATAAGAGTAAGGAAACAGATGTTGCTCCTATTCTACAGGAAAATTATATGTGAAATTACAAGAAA
>NW_010337841.1:44738-96887 GCF_000700745.2 Antrostomus carolinensis | reverse complement strand
GCAGCCAAGAAATATGTTTTAGCACTGAGAAGGAAATGACAATTTGGAAGGGTCTTGTCAGGTGAAGAATCTCTTTGTTCATTGCATGGGTAACATCACATTAAAATATATAGTTGCTTGCCTTATCTCTTGATAAGAAAAATATTTCTGCAAAAGGTATTTATATATATATATATTTTTTTTTTTTTTTTCCTGAGGAAAAGAACTATGAAAAAGACAGAGGGTTATTGCTTTAAAAAAATCCTTTATTCAAGTAATTGCTGTTTATATAGAGACCAAACTTTATTGTTTTTTTACTTGACAGACTTCCATTTAAATGCATGACTGTGTGTCAACACCTTTAGGAATTTCTAAATAGCTTTATTTTCACCTAATAACAATAATAATTTCTTTCACTTAGGCTCTGCTTCTCTTCTCATGTGCATCAACTTTCCTCCACTGAGTTGTTGAGGTTAGTCCTACATTGAAGGATGTGAGTAAAGGAGAAATTGCTATTACTACCCCATCCTCTCTGCAGCACAATTAAACAAATGCCTATATTGAAATCCTAATTTACTATGGCACAAGTGAAATCAGAGTGAGTCCACTATACTAGTCATAATATATTGAGTTATTATTGGATATACCTGCATAAGGCAATAAAGCACTCGGGTAAAAATCTCTGAGATAGCTCTGAGCATATTAAAATACTTCTATGAGTCTGTAGTTCTAGTTTGGACCGCAAAAACAAAATATTAACACAGTGCAGTACAGGAATAACTAATATCTACCTCTCAGCAGAGATAAGTTCAGGTGCAACAATACCAACACAACCAGAAATGCTTTAGGTTCCAAGCCTAGATCTCCTTAAGTATGATAGAGGTATTCCTTATGATGTCAGGGTGTTGGTGGAGCTTATTTGTATTGAAGCTACAGTAATCAATATAATTAGACCCAAAGTATTTGTATTATTCAAAGGAGATTATTCCTACAAAATTTCCCGCTCTAAACTCTAGCTTTAGGGTGAAAAGCCCATTGAAACCACATGAAAACATTCATTTGAGAGAATTTCACCTGGAGCTCCAATATTTTCTGTATTTGCTTCCAAAACTTTTATTAAGTTTGGAAAAGTAGAAATTAAAAAAAAAAAAAAAAGAAACCTGATAGAGTATATATTAGAAACATCATCCTATTATACTAGTTATGTAAAATTAATAATTCAACCCAACCTTAGATTCAACTTATTGCTGAAAGAAGAATGATGTGGTATCCAAGCTATGGTGTTGGAATTTTTACAGCAGTGTAATTGTGGCATCAGTGAAGCATGAATGCTGTCTAATTATCATAATTGAAGCTCTTGCAATTATTCTGTCATTTCATTCATATTACCACTTGTGGTCGAGGTGTCAAGGTATTCAGGTTCCATAGGTTAATTCCAGATTTACTTTTCTGCATTCACTTTGCATAAGCCATACACTTTGCCACATACTTGAGATTTAATTGTGATTAGTGAGTGTTTTGCACAGGTTGGAGGCATTTTGCAGGAGTGGTAACAACAGCATTTTAAAATTTAGTTGGATCCTCATTCTCTGAGACATGTCATAAGAGTGAGTCTGGAAGATGCTTTCCCACATCTTTGATTTATTTTTATTACCAATACATCCTTTTGCCTATACATTGCAGAAATACAATAATCATACAAAGCTTGTTCATACCAGTAGCAAATAAATCTTATTATTCTCTCAGTGTTGATTACTACAGAATGGGTGTGTTATCTCTAGAACTCTAGTTAAGTGCTGTCCCATGAAAAAGCACCATCACAGAAACCATTAACCTGTTTTTTATCTGATCACTTATAGACAGGTGTTTTTGCTTTTAGTAAGGTAACAGCAGTTATTGTGCGCAGGTCACAAACTGAAATGGAAAGGTTGCTTTTTAGAGGATGATTTTAGATTGTTATACTGAGATATTGGAGATGTGACCTTTTCTAGGATGACTACAAAATGCAGGTATGTTAATGAGTATCATCCCATTGTTTTCTTGTTCTCTAGTCATTCTTTTCTTTCTGTCTCTGTGGCTTGTTGTTGCCTTTTTCTGTTGACCCTGAAATGGATAATAGTTCTTCATTACAGGTTTTATACAAAGCTAGGCACATAGGATCTCTGAACCCTGACTACAATTCCTAGGTAGTACCACCACAAAATACTTTGGCAGATGAAAGAATTCATATTTTCAATTTATCCTGTTTCATCTTCAAAATAAGCCTGTGCATCTCTGCAAAGCTGCTCTTAATAGGGTCATAGTGCTTCTTGCTCATCATTGTTATCTGAGTCAAAGTGTAATGCAGTTCGTAAGAGTTACTGGGGATCAGGAAATGACTACTCATTGGATTAATGATGGCAAATTGACTGTATTCTTGAGCTATAACTTCAAGCAAGTTAATGTTTTCTTCATTGTTACACCATTTTTCAGGGTGGTAGATTCTATTTTCTGATGTTGTGTTACCTATAAATTGTTGCTGGAAATACAGAGTTTATGCACACTTAAGAATTGTTATTTCAGGAGGAACAAGACGAGGCCAGAAAATGAAAGGTTCCTGCAAGTAAAGATATCTCAAAATCCCAATGAAATCTTATAAACCCTTAATAAATTAAAGAAAGATAAGAAAACAACATGAAAATAATGTTAAATGTAAATACTTTTATCTCCAATTGTATTTTATTTTATATGTGGAAACAATACCTAGAAAAATTTAATATTTATTATTTTAGATGTATTTGTCTAAGGTCACTGTTATGATGATGTTCCCAATTAAAATTTTCTGACTACAAGTCCATATTCTTAGCCACACAGTGCTCATTCCAGTTCTTATATCACTAAAATAACAATTTAATTTTTTATACCTACTCAACAACAGGAGATAATATTGAAATAAGACTAAACCAAATAAATATAGAATTATAGATTTTTTTTGACTGGAAAAGTCCTTTAAGGTCATTGAGTCCAACCATTAACCTAACACTGACAAGTCCACCACTAAACCATGTCCCTAAGCACCACATCTACACACCTTTTAAATACCTCCAGGGATGGTGACTCAACCACTTCTCTGGGCAGCCTCTTCCAATGTTTTACAACCTTTTCAGTGAATAATTTTTTCTTAATATCCAATCTAAACCTTTCATTGTAGAAGAGTGGAAATGACTGTCCCTTATGTCAGATGGCACAAGACAAAGGAATTTTAAAGTTTAAATTTTAAAGGAAAAAAGTATATTGGTTAAACTAGGATATTCCTCTAAGTAAAGCAAGAAAACAAGCAGACGCTGTTTCTTGAAAGCACCAATACCACATAAATGCAATGAGAGCTAAAGGATGGGAAAAAACATGGGCACATTTTCCATTTCTATGCTTTGCAATGTTAGAAAAAAAAAAAACTGGCTCTGTAAGTAGTACCTGTCAGAACAGGATTCATGTATTAACCCTGAACACAGACTGCAAACTTCTTTTTGATTATTTTTTTTTTTTTGGTTGTCCGGGGAGAGATTTTCATGCTGTTTTTAAAGATGTCTTAGAAATTTAATTTGTTAGCTCGAATGAACACAAAGACTAAATCTTAAACTTCAGTATGCCTGACAAGTCAATGATGAAATTTTTAAGTAAAGACTTTTCAATTTTCAATTTATGAATATGACATTCAAAAATGAATACAAGTTTGTTAGTCCAATCAGAGAGCAAAACTCATACCTACTAATCTGACTCTAAGAAAACAGAGTGTTTCTTTTAAATCTGAAATGTCTCCATTGTAGCTTAATGTAGATACTTATCTACCAATAATTATTCTTTCAAGCAAACTGTAAGCATGTGTTACAAAAAGGACATGTAAGTATGTGTCTATAGAACCATAGAAGGGTTTGGGTTGGAAGGGACCTTTAAAGGTCATCTAGTCCAACCTCTCTGAAGTGAGCAGGGACATCTTCAACTAGATCAGGTTGCTTAGAGGTCCATCCAGCCTGACCTTGAATGTTTCCAAGGGTTAAAAGGATTTTTTGTTTGTTTGTTTGTTTTGGGGTTTTTTGTTGTTGGTTGTTTTATTTTGGTTTTTTTTTTCTGCATGGTAGGAGATAACTGTGCCTCAAGACATTAACATTTCTAATGCTGAGCTTTGACAACTCTTTGGGGGGAGGGGGGAAGAAAAAAAAAAAAGGTGTTAAAAACAGATATCGTGAGTAAATATTGAGTTTAGGAAGACCCAGGTAAGAAAAAGAATTCCATAGAAACCTCACAGAGTAAAGGAGTACCTATGCTTCATGTATCTCTAGTTTGAGAATAGATCTGATTCAATGATCCAAGACAAAATCTTGACTAAAGACCAGGTTGTTGTAGTCTCATGAAAGCTGTGTACATGTATTGATTGTGTTTTAGCTTGATGAATTGCAGAAAGACAACCTTTTGGAAAGTTCAGATTTCTGTAGGTATAGTTTTCTCTTTATACACTTCTCTCTAAGAACAGTAACTGTTTCATGAATCCATGTATTGCTATTATTTTACTTTTGCTTTAAGATTTTACAGTTGTTGAGAGATTTTTGAATGTTGAAAAGACATTATTTCGTTTGTGAAGCTGGGAATTCCTTAAAAAATGCCCAGTGGTATAGTTCTGAACTTCGCAACACCTCATAACAAACTGGGGAAACTCAGAAGTAGGCAGAAGAATTTACCACCAAGCTGTATGAGCTGCTGATAGCAGTAGGCATCTTCTAGTGACAAGTCTTAATGAATGGCTTTTTGGCTTGCAGTATATATTGTGCCTGAAACTCAAGAGTCCCTATCAAATTGTAATAAATATGTATAAAACAACATATTGAAGTCCTGACCCTGAGTCTAGACCAGCTGAGTGGTCTGACAGAGTTGAACCCCCTTGAGTGGTTCTTGCCACCAGGCTGACCCCAGCCCTCAGGAAGATCCTACAGGAGATTTTTTCTTTTCTTTTTTTTTGAACAAATGAGTTCATTCCAAATACACAATTAATCCAGGAGACACCAGTCAAGCATTTTGACAACAGGGACCTCTCTGTACGCTAATGAGAACTTCGGTATCACCACTCCAGAAGGTTACTGTACTTGAAGAGGATCAGAGAATAGATAGATAAGCAGTGATTAATGAGACTCTAAAAGTAGAAGGTGTAACACTGTATAATGCTATATAATGGACAGCCTTAATTTTCACTTAGAATTCTAGAATAGTTTGGGTTGGAAACAACCTTTAAAGGTCATCTACTCCAATCACCCTGCAGTGAGCAAGGACACTGTAGGGATAAAAGGACCAAATCTTGTCCTCACACTAATAGAATGCCATAGAAATCCTCTGCTTTGTGTTACTCTTCATTTAAGGAGATACCTGAAGCTGCTTTATGTTTATTATGTTTCTAACTGTCTTAAGTAGAAGTTGATCTTTCATGAACAATTGTTGCCTAGCAATGATACTTCCCCTGTAATTTAGTGAGTACGCAGGTTCCTAATTATGCACAAATTATTTCTGAATTCTCACGTTGTTTCTTTTTATCATCATGTCTTCATTAGCAGCAGGCCTATATTGGGATGCAAGCCACATTTCTACCCTCCTTTTCAGTGCAGGAATAAGTAGAATTATGACCCAGATATCCGCCATAAGAACACACCTAGTTTGGTAAAATTCTTGATCTTGGTGAGTCACAATTTAATTTTCTGCTAAGGAGCCACAGGGCCATCAAAGCTGTCTGTCTTCCCAGAGACTCTGATGTGATGCTTTACTGGACCCATGGTGTCTTAGATTTTTCACTCTCTGGGAAAGAATTTGTCTTCTACCACTGAAGGGTCAACATGTCAGTTCAGTAACATCTAGAAGTCAAGGTACACAGGTACAGAAAGAAGATAAAATCATATTTACTTTACTTCTCTTGGAACCTTGGAATCATTGTCTTAAAGGATAGTCACAGTACATGGGGAGTGTGTATGAGTACATTACGCCTAGCGTTGTGTCTAAAGAGGCTTACAGAAGCTGTCATCCACAGTAACAAGGTATGAAATGCTCTGAAAACTGCCCTTTCTTCACTGATTATAGAAAGGAAGAAGAGAAAGTAGCATCCTTTAACATTCAGGATCTGTTCTAATTTACGGAGCTCACCAACCCACAGGTCTTATAGGTAAGATAAGAGAAATTAATTCAAACACTATCTCTGTCTTTCTGAGGTACATCACATGTACTGTAGCTGTCATGGTTTAAGCCCAGTAGGCATGTAACCCCTACACAACTAGTTGCTCCTCAGTGGGATGGAAAAGAGAATCAGAAGGATAAAAGTGAGAAAACTCATGGGTTGAGATAAACACTGTTTAATAGGCAAAGCAAAAGCTGTGCATGAAAGCAAAGTGAAATAAGGAATTCATTCAATACTTTCCTTTAGCAGACAAGTGCTCAATCACCTCCAGGAGAGCAGGGCTTCATCACAGGTAACAATTACTCGGGAAGACAAATGCCATAATTCCAAATGTTGCCCCTTGCTCCCTCTTCCCCCAACCTGTATTGCTAAGTACAACATCATATGATTTGGGATATCTATCTATCTAGCTAGCTATGATCTGACCCTTTTGGTCAGCTGTGGTCAACTGTTTCAGCTGCGTCCTCTCCCATTTTCTTGTGCACCCCCAGCTTACTCATTATCAGGGCAGCCTGAGAAGTAGAAAATTCCTTGACACTGTGTAAGCACTGCTCAGCAATAGCTAGAACATCCCTGTGGTGGCAACCCTGTTTTCAGCACAAGTCCTAAGCATAGCACTATATGAGCTCCGATGAAGAAAATTAGCTTTATCCTAGATAAAAACAGTACAGTACCTAAAAAAAAAAAAGAAAAAAGAAAAAAAGGAAAAGTGAACACTTACCCTTTCAATACTGTTCCTCTGAAAGCTTAATAGGATAATAATCATCCCCTGAATTTAGTGAACTGTTCAGAACTGTGCAGTAAGTATATGCAGTACATTCAACAATGTTCCAAATTCATAAACTATTATTATGCCATTATATAAATGGATGACACGTCCTCCCTTGAATCTTGTGCTCAGTTCTGGTCATACCATCTCAAAGAAAGAGATAACAGAAGTAGAAAAGGTCTGTAGTAGGGCAATGAAAATTATTAGAGGCATGAAAAGGCTGCCATGTGAGGAGAGATGAAAAAGATCAGGACTGTTTAATTTCAGAGTTAAGTAAGAGTTGGTGTCACAGGGGCATACTAAATAAGGGATGTCATGCAAGTCAAATGAGTCTTTCTATTTACTCCTTCATATAATACCAAAAGTAAATATAAAGGAAAACAAAAACAAAAATAAAAAAAGGAAATATAAATTTTGTTCAATGCAGTTCAGAAAGAAACCACGGAGCTCACTGTAACAAGCTACCAAATGACTCAGAAATAGAGACTCCAGTACTCTGAGAAACTCATATAATATCTTTAACAAAGTTGGATAGAGAAGAAAACTGGAAAGAATAAGAAAGAAGAGAGAAAATATAAGACTGAGTGGATCGTGGTCCTTCCTGAGGTTCACCCAGGCTTCAGGGGCTGTACCGCACCTGCTCTCACCCACACACATGGTGTGTTCTGAGTTGCTTCTTTGTTGTTTATGCTTTTCAGATATTTGCACACAATTAGAGGGTGCATCTGGTGAAGGTAAAACACAGATGTTTAGTTCTATTGTTTTTGCCTCTTAAGTCATTGCTGTCATACTAATAAGTCTGTTGCTGCTCTTACTTATCCTCTAACCAGTGTTGTTTAGAAAGTGATTATCACCTCCATATCATCTCCTGTGTTACATTTGCCATCCCAGCTTACTCAAACTGCTTGACAATATTTACTTCTAAATCTCTTTAAAATATAAAAACCCTTCCAAACAAGTTTAGCCCAACTCAAATAAAGCAGCACGAATTCTCTGTTTTGCAAAGATTCCCTAGTTACACTTCTCTTAAAAATCAAGGTACATGTACGCTAGAGCTTGCCTACCATGTTGAAAAGCAAATAATTTTGCATCAAATTACACATGATAGAGATTCAATGAAATTATTGTGTTCTAAGTGTGTTCATACCATTCTTTTGGAATAAGGTAAAAGCTCCCTGTGCCAAAATACTGATTAACTCAGTATTTTGCTTCAAGTGAGCAAAATAAAATGATTGAGAGAAAATAAAATGTTGGTTTGAATGTTAACATATTGCCTATAACTATATAAATGAGATAAATGTGAGGTATGCATCCTCCCACTGTTTACCCAAATTTTACAAATGAACTGAAACACCATCTATCATGTTTATTGTAGTTATTTTCATTCCCAAAATCTGGTGATGGTTAAAACTCGAGTTCAGTCTCAAGGAATAATTGCACTGGGTTTTGTGAAGAGGCAGGCAAACAGGCAGAGCCATAACATGAACAGCTCCAGAAAGATGCTTATTATTCCCAGATGTGATTGCATAACTGAAAGGTGCATTTTATAACTTTCAGTTTGTTCTTGTACCTTATTTTTCACCTAATAACTAATTAACTTATCTTAATTCAGTACATTTGGAAAGATGTTATATAAACATTATTTGTTGTGTTTCATATAAAATATTTAATAGAATGTTTTTGTTCCACATTGAAAACACACTGCAAATGACGAGTCATAAAGCACGAGGCTGGATTAGTCAGAAGTCAACTACGCTATGCTGAAAAAAGATACATCTCTAATGTGCAATACTAATTAAAGCAGAGAACATCTTAGAATAGAAAAGAGGAACAGTGAAAAAATAAATTTGTTTTACTTTTCTGTGCTAGAAAAACACTAACTTTAAGGGCTAGATCAATCTCAGCATACCATGAGGGAAAGTATTGATGATAAACCAGCTTTGATACTGAAAGTATTACAACCATTAGCACAAGTGCAGCATAGCATATATATGGTATCCTACTCTGAGAAGCAAACATCCCTCTGTGGCACAGTTACACAGTGTCTAGCAGGTTAGTAGGACCTAGGGCAAGGATCTCATGTTGCAAGAGAGAAAGTAAGAGAAAGCAGCCTTCTAGTAAATTGATAAAACAAGGGGTAATGACTTTAAACTGGAAGAGGGTAGGTTTAGATTAGACATTATGAAGAAATTCTTCACTGTGAGGGTGGTGAGACACCAGCACAGGTTGCCCAGAGAAGCTGTGGATACTCCCTCCCTGAAAGTGTTGAAGGCCAGGCTGAATGAAGCTTTGAGCAACCTGGTCTAGTGGAAGGTGTCCCTGTTGATGGCAGGGGGGTTGGAACTTGATGATCTTTAAGGTTCCTTCAAACCCAAACCATTCTATGATTCTTTGATCGTAAATGACTAAAACCTCTAAAACACCAGTTGGATCTGCTGGAGAAAGTTTATTGAGCACTACCAATGGATTAAGTTAACTTATTTTAGTGGGATAATGTAATGACATAGTATTTTGCAGTAGCAGTAGCTTTTGTACGCAAATAGAAGTTAGAATGTCTACTAAAAGACCTGAGTTGTCATCAGTATATCTTTCCTCTCACTCAGTAGACTATTCTTATATTGTGTAACTAAGGTACTAGCTTTTGCAGCAGCCTGAGGTTATTAGACTACAGAGCATCTAAAGCAGCACAAGCTCTTACAAATATGCCAACTTCAGATTCTTCAGAGTTCACTCCTTACTGAAAAAAATAATTTTAAAATGAATCATCAAACAATGGGAAATCAGGCTCCCTTCATGAGTTTTGGTACTCATTCTACTACTTGCTTTTTTTTTTTGTTTTTTTTTTTCTGTTTTGCTGAATTTAATTCTCTTTTTTTAAAACAAATAAACAAAAAATATTCCCTATATTAGCTACTAGATCATTTCTCTCCACCATTTAGTTATGTTTATGTACCATGCAATCTTGCCATCAAATGTCTACTAATGTGACACTAATAATGAGACAAGGATAGTGTTTCATGGACTGATTCACCATTCCTCAGCTGAGGCTTTTCAATAACCGGAGTTATTAGGAAGGGAAAAAAATCAAAGATCAAATATGACAAAAGATTTGCTGAAGGAACTCCTTCAGGAAGCAAAATGGATCACCCATATAAGGCACATAATGAACTTCTAAGTTATCTTATTAAAGAAAGAAACAAGTGACTGCTATATCACACCACTCAGGCTGGCTTAGTGCACTGTAGAATTTCTGAGCTGTAATAAAATGTGGGGGTTTTAGGTACATTTTATTCCTCATTGATTTTACAAGAAGCATGTAACAAATAATCCCCAGATTTGACTTTTAAAACAGCATGTTAGCTCAGGGAAATGCTTTTGTGAGAAACTGGAGGAAGCTCAGTTGCAATTGACATTGCCTGCCCTCTCAAACATTTTCTGGGTTTATATTAAAGGCATAGAAATCTCGTAGCTGCAAGGGAAATTTTGGAGTGGTTTTTTTGTTGTTTTGGTTTTGGTTTTGGTTTGGTTTTGGTGTTTGTGGAGTTTTTGGTTTTTGGGTTTTTTTTGTCTTTTGTTTTTTTTCCTTAATGCTATATGAATTTTCTTAGAAGGATTTAATGCATTAAGATATTTCCATCGTACGCATCACCTTACACTGTTGCAACCTCTGTGTTCACTAAAGAGAGAACCTACAGCTGTTGTTTTACAGTGCAGAAGACAGACACATATCTGACAGTCTGTATTACAGTTGTTTCCAGGAGGGATTTGCACTATTTTTTGTGCTGAATTAATAGGTGGCTTTGTGAAGGTATTCCATATAAGCTAGTAATGGGGGCCTGGGAGGATAAAGCAGGGAGTTTAGAAAAATCTCTTGAAACTGGTCAGAGGGGATTTTTTCACACATGACTATTATTTCAGTAGAAAAAAAAAAAGTTTAAAATCATTCATCAAGATTTCATTTTATGGTTAATGCACTTCATGGCCCAACGTGTTACCTTATAATCTTGGCTTTCTCTGGCTGAATTTACCTCTGGCTGTAAGTTTTTGCAGGGCTAAAACTGATACATGGCTGTAAACATTTGGCCTTACCTGACTGTACCATATCAAACACTGTAATTTCTGTGAGTGTGTGTGGATGTGCAAGTTATTGTATGTGTAAACTACTACATGTTATATTTGTCCTGAAGATAAAACACTGTAACAGAAGTTATGTAGTGAAATATAATGAGGAAATGTCATGCTAGACCGAAAGCATTAGTAAGTCATTACTGCTGAAGCAGGAATTATTACCAGTTTCTTCAAGTACCATAATTTGACTTCTAATTTCTTTTTCTGAACAAAGGTCCAAGTAATATACAATCAGTTAAAAACTCTTGAAGAAAACTCAGGCCATCAAGAGCTCAATTAATCTTCATGTTCCTTGTACTCTAAGGAAGTTTTTATTTCCTACTAAAAACCCCACACATCAGAAGTTTCTGATTCATTGTTTATTTTCTTTGTATGGGATTTAAAGCTCTGCAAAGGCCCATTTGTCTCCTAAAACCCTTTTAACCTCACCAGGGTAAACCTTACCCTTAAGGCATGAGGTATAAATAAAATTTTCTTTTCCTTATTCTGATTTTCACTTAGATCTGTGGGAGTTATTGTACTGTCTTTCCAAATGCTAAACTTCAGATACAGAGTCCAGAAAACTCAACAAAAGGCATGGAGTTTTCCTTTCTTCAATTTTAGGAAGTTTTCGCACCATTCTGCCTCTAGTTTTCTAATGTAGGAGACTGCTCAAAGCTAGATAATTGTCTGCATGGCCAGCGGGAACACATG
The DNA here is from genome assembly GCF_000700745.2 of Antrostomus carolinensis. Taxonomy (NCBI): domain Eukaryota; kingdom Metazoa; phylum Chordata; class Aves; order Caprimulgiformes; family Caprimulgidae; genus Antrostomus; species Antrostomus carolinensis. Next base: position 85,128 of record NW_010337841.1, on the reverse strand, counting down.
CTTTCCTTGGTCTTGGAACACCTCTCTGAATCTCCCGCTGTTTTGGGCAAATCCTAGTGTTTAATTAATGTTGAGCATCATCAGGAAGGATGTTGCAAGCAAAAGAGAAAGTATAATTTTTCACAGTGTAAAAGCCTTATGTAACCACACCTTGAAGTGCTATGTGCTGATCGGTTCTCCTCATATCAAGAGAAATATTATAGAGTTAGAAAAAGGTCCAGAGTGGCTTCATCACAATGGTCAAGTGGATGAAGCAGCTGCCCTGGGAGGAGGGTGGAGCTCTGTACAGGAGAAACCCAAGGAGGAATATCATCATGGTTTACAAAGTTAAAAGGGAGAAAATAAGGGGAATGTAGAACTGTTTGAATGCTTTTGGTTTTTTTTTCCCCCACCTAAAACTCACAATACAAGAAAGATGGGACACTGGCTGGAGCTTGTAGGAGACAAATTTAAAACAGATAACTGAAACTCCTCATTACACAATAAAAAGTGAACCACCAAAACCTGATGTCAACAGAAACTGGTATAAGAAGAGTTTTTTAAAAAAATCATAGACAGCAGACCTGTTAAAAGAATCTGAAAAGGCAGGGATATAACCTTTAATATCTCATAAATAACAGTTCTGGATGCTGGTATAATGCAAGAGAATTGGACTGCAGACAATGGTCAGGATTTTATGCTTTCCATAGGCAGCTTCCTTTACTGACCCTCCTGGAGGACAAATAAAGGGCTAGATGATCCCTCCCAACAGAGTATTTCTTGTGTTCTTTTAAATACTGAAATTGAGATTATTTCAGAAATAAAAAAATGAATTATGCTTATTAATGACCTGAAAATTTAGTAAAATAAAGTTATTTGACAGTAGTTTTGCCTCTTATCCTTCCTTTAAAGAGTCCTGAAGGACTGTGTGAGAGAAATGAATGTTTATATTTAAATTTCTGATTGGATCTCATCAGAGATTACATCTGGGGACTGGTTTCACATCAGAGGTCAAAAGGTCATGTGAAAAACATGCTAATTTGAGTATCCCATTAGGGTCTTTCTGTGGATTTATTGCACAGCATTGGAGTTAACACTGTGTTATGACATAATGAATTTTAGATATTTACCTTAAGATGCACTGAATCACAGACTGAAAGTGCCTATTTGTGTCCACTGAGAATAAGATGTGGATTACTAGCTCTGATGTAGATATTCACACTGGAGATTTCTGCAGTGAGGCAAGGTGAATCATGACAATTCAGCTTAAACAGATGCTGATTTAGCTGATAGACTGTCACTTGCTTTAGAGAATATATTTGTTATAAGAAAATACACAAGCATAGGAAAAAAAAGTCACATTGAGTCAAGGCAAACTTCCAACAAGCCCAGAATCTATCTACAAAAACAAAAAAAAAGCATTAGTAGATGGCCAGCGTAAAACAACAACCATTTCCCATAACTTGTGTTTTTGAGAACACCTTGGGGACCTTGTGAAATCAGAAGCATTATATTTGCACTCAGTAGCCCTGGGCAGTTTGCATCTATGAATTAAACCACATAAACATCCACCCTTTGCCATCCCTATAAGAGTTAATGTAAAACATGTAATATAAGAATGCAGTCTATACTATACCTTGGTGTAGGGTCTGGTACTACTACAACTTTCTGGAGCAACTTGAACTGTCTGCCCTGGTCAAAATACAAGTTATAGCCTTTAAACCAAAGAAAGCATTTATCAGGCTTTAATATAACTTCATTGATGATATGTATTTTTATTTTTCTGATCCAAGAGGCTTAATGAAGAAGTAGATCGCATAGAAAATCCCACTTGCTCGCTTTCTTGTTTAATCAAATGCTTATTTTTGGTAGTCAGTGATGATAACTGAAACAAAATGTGAGTCCTGAAAAAAAACCGAAGCAAGTTATAGGTTTATGGCTTTTAACAGTCTAAACTTAATCTTTTTTTCTGTCAAGAGACAAATATCGGTTTAATTTATAAAATTACTGTAACCTTGATTTCATTATTTTGTTATACATACTTTCATGTCCAAAGTAGGTAATATTCATCAATTACCTTTGACAAATTCCCTGATTTTACTAATATGAAAATGAAATGAATGAAGCTGTTTTCCAGCCCCATGGCTACACAAATGAATGTGTATATGATCTAGATTAAATATATACTTTTATACGTGAACTGTGCATTTTTTCCTTTATTTTATTGATGATGGAGACCACTCATGCAACTGTTTTAGAGGGTGAGTAAGGCTATTCATGTAAACAGCAGCTCACCAAAATAAATGTTTCACATAAAGCTAATACTATTATATTCTAAGAGCATGCAAGATTCATGTAAACAGCAGCTCACCAAAATAAATAGAAGTTTCACATAAAGCTAATACTACTATATTCTAAGAACATGCAATACAAATCCTATGAAGATTGCATTTTCTTGTGTATTTTAATGTCTTGAGCACCATAAAATATATCACTATAACATTATCACAACCAGTACACTTGTTCAGTATCCACGTCCTTTATCAATTTTTCATTTCTTTTGTGAAGCCTCTATTAGGAAGAAAATATTTCAGAGCATTCAGATATTTTCTGGATCAGTGAACTACAAAGTATACAATTTGATATAGAATTGAAAAGCCTTTATCTTTTCTGACTGTTATTCCATTGAACAATGTAGAAAAAAAATAATTTGTAAAAATCAGAAAGGATAGAAGAAAAATAGTGGGGTGATCACACTTCCTGGTTTTCTTGCTTTTAGTGGGAAAAAAATGCCATGAAATAAGTTGTTTTAATTGTTTGGCTTGTGACAAAAATGGAAAGAACAACAGGAAAACCCCCACTAAATTGAATAATGACAACTTTTTGAAAAAATGTTCAGATCTGAGAGATTAAATATATATGTCAATTGAAGCAGCAGTAGCTTTTTAGCTTGCTTTTCCCATCCCAAGTCAGACTTCTTTTATTATTTATCACTTTGTTATTATTTCTAACATAATATTATGAATGGGAACACCTGTTTCTAAACATGATCCTTCTGTTTCTTTTTTATTCTCATTACTTTGAAGCTACTTGGTTAGATCAATGTCACCTGCTGGCCTGAAAAATGCTGAATTAAATAAGTTATCTTTATGAAGTGCTACGTTCTTTAACAAGAATTACTCAAACACAAAGAGGTACTAATGGATTCCAGCATACATATCTGCTAATCTATGTTTAAATTATCTTTATCTGCCCACAGTCATACTGAAGAAGAGGTAGTAGGCTCCTCAAAGTTTTCCTACTGTATCAGCAAAGTCGTCTCTGAGTATAGAAAAAGGAAAGAAAAAAAAAAAAAAAGCAGGGAAAGACAGAGGTCCAGGAGTACACAGTGTCCTTCTTAGTACTAGAGTTAGCTGGACATACACAGGTTGGCAAACTCTTCCATTTACAAAAGTAGTTTCATGAAACTAAGCTGATGGGGGAATGACCTCTGAATGGCAATTAATTTGTCTTGACCCTGTGATGGTGCAAGAGACATACTAACAGTGTAACATAGGCATTGATGTTTGAAAGTAGAAAGCGTAGATATCATACATTACATTGGGTGTTTTCATCTGTTTCCATGGAAGATATGCCTTGGTGTGGTCTCTAAAGGACTGTCATTTCCATTCTCAATTAATAGAAATGATGAGATGAGTCTTAGAGCATATGAAAAGCTTCTGATTAGCATGAATAGGACAAAGGGTGTGCATGATTTTGGACATGGTGATTAGTATGTACTCTTGAATTATGAATCATCTGACTGAATTCTTGATTTCACGATTCATATTGGTCTCTTAAAGACGTGAATTCATGACAACTGTGTTACTTTGCAAAAGTCTCCAATTATGAGAAGAGTAGACACAATATGGAATGAAGTAATGAGAGGAAAAAGCATCTGTGTTCCTGCAGTAGGTAAGAGTGTAATCATTTAGGTATATTATTTATCAGTAGAAAAATATAAACACTCATTTAAATCTCATATAGTTCTTTTAGTGGATTATGGGTGGTAGGTAGAGCTGTTATTGCCTCAATACAATATATGTTAAATGTTGGGTTTTTTTGGTCTCCATGACCTAATCATGAGTCTGTTGTATGCAGGCACACCCAGCATTAAACAAATGTTCTTACATGAAACCTGCAATTATGTACAAGTATGATTCTTACAAAATTATGTAAAAAATGTTTGTAATATGAGTTTGTTTCCTAAATATTAAGAGAAATCTGAGTGAAACTTTGGAAAAATTAGTTGTGTTAAGGTTGTGTGGTGGAGCTTTGGTAGCAGGAGAGGGGCTACAGGGGTGGCTCCTATGAGAAGCTGCTAGATGATTCTCATGCTCCAAGTTGAACCCACCTCTGGCCACGGCTGAGAAAATCAGCAACGGTGGTAGCATCTCTGTGATAACATATTTAAGAAGGGCACAAAAAGTTACTGGTCAACAACACCCTGCAGGGGAGAGAGAAGGGGGATGTGAGAGGAACAGCTACTAAGACACCAAGGTTGGTGAAGAAAGAGGGGAAGGAGGTGCACCGGAGCAGAGATTCCCCTGCAGCCTGTGGTGAACACCATGGTGAGGCAGGCTGTACCCCTGCCCTCCATGGAGGTCCATGATGGAGCAGATGTCCACCTGCAGCCCATGGAAGACCCCATGAGGGAGCAGGTGGATGCCTGAAGGAGGCTGTGACCTCACGGGAAGCCCACACTGGAGCAGGTTTGCTGGCAGGACTTGTGAACATGTGAGGGACCGATGCTGGAGCATGGAAAAGTACCCATGCTGGAGCAGTTAATGAAGAACTGAAGCCCATGGGAAGGACTCATAGTGGAGAAGCTCATGGAGGACTGTCCCTCATGAGAGGGACCCCATGCTGGAGCAGGCAAAGAGTGTGAGGAGTCATCCTGCTGAGGAGGAAGGAGAAGCTGAATTCTTGGACTCTTGGAACTACCGATCTGTCAGCCTCACCTCTGTGTCTCGAAAGATCCTGAAACAGATCCTCCTTAGCTGCTATGCTAAGGCACATGGAGGACAGGGAGGTCATTCAAGACAGCCAGCATGTCATGCAGCCCAGAAGGCCAACTGTAACCTGGGCTGCATCAAAAGAAGCATTGCCAGCAGATTGAGGGAGATGATTTTGCCCCTCTACTCCACTCTGGTGAGACCTCACCTTCAGTGCTGTGTCCAACTCTGGAGTCCTCAGCACAAGAAAGACATGGACCTGTTAGAGTGGGTCCAGAGGAGGCCACAAAAATTATCAGAGGGATGGAACACCTCTCCTATGAAGAAAGGCTGAGAGAGTTGGGGTTGTTCAGCCTGGAGAAAAGAAGGCTCCAAGTAGAGTTTATTGTGGCCTCTCAATATTACATAGTAGTCTATAAGAAACATTGTTACAAACTTTTTTAGCAGGGCCTGGTAGGGTAAGAACTAATGGTTTTAAACAAAAATAAGGGAGGTTTAGACCAGGTATAAGGAAGAAATTTTTTACAATGAGGGTGGTGAAGCACTTGCACTGTTTCCAAGAAATACCTATAACAATTCCAAGATCTCTTTCTGAGTATTAATAACTAACTTGGAGGTCCTCATTATATACATATTGTTGCAGGGGGCTTTTTCTTCTGTGTTGATAGTTTTACATCTTTTAACAAAAAACAGACAAAAATACATAAAAATTTGAAATGTACAAAACAGCACAATATGCTTCATACAAATTTGGGAGCAATTATTAAAACCTGAAGAATGAAGCAGTAGGAAATTATTAATGAGGTGTAGAACCTGGTAGTGTAAGATAAAGGCAAAAATGAAATTTGTGGTTTAGAAGAAACTGTTTAGTATATGTTGAGGGAAAAAAAGGTAGATAAGTCAGAATTTTTTAATATATATTTTTGCTCTCTATTTGGAAAAAGAAAAACAGGATAAAATACTACAGTGCAGTGTAATTCTTTCCACTCCATTAGTAACCAAGGAAGTTGTTAAACTTCTATTAGTAATACATATTTGTTACCAGAAAACTTGGATAACAGTTTACATCTGAATTTTGCACAAAGGAACATTTTTAATTAATGCCCTGAGACATAAATAAGCTCCTAATGACATTTTAAAAATACTTAGGAGCTGAAGGTCTCATTTTATAGGAGATAGGTGCCTATGTACTTTAAAAAATTCTGATGAGCATCTACCTGCATTTTATGCACCTAGATGCTTTATAATTTTAATTAAAAATCTTTTACAACTAATAATTACAGCATTAACTCATCCCTTCTGGTGGCTAAATTGAACACCTGCCTTTAATTATGATGACTTGGAAAAGACAAGCAGCCTGAAGATTACAGGATTGGAGAATCGGAAATGCAGTGTTACACAAGTATATTTTGTTTAAATAAAACCATCTTATCAGACAAGTGCCCAATTATCATTTGTATCAGAAAATATTTAATTTTACTCTTATTTGCTTTCAGCAAACATTAATTTTAGTGCATGTAATGGGGAAAAGCAATGATCCTGAAAGCAGAAATCTCGGTTATATATTATTTAGAAGCTTTCAGGGAATCAAAATTACTTCTCTTCTGATTTAAATGATTCCTGTTTTCTGATTATGCTTGTAGACTATGGGAAAATGTTAAAAAACATCAGCCTGTCTTAATCTTTGAGCAAGGCAGCTTAGTAAGAACAAACTACACCATAGAAACTGAATATAACAAAACAAAACAACTTAATGATCCCAGGCACTGTCATGTAAATCCAAATAAAAACTATTCTCAACATTTGGCCAATGGAGGTGTCATTTTAATCTATCGTGGGAAGGTAAATTATACCCAAATTTTTGGCAATCAAAAATATTCCTGCAATGTGAATGAAGAATGCTATCAAATTTAAATCACTTCTGTGTGGGTGTTGTGGGCTGGATGGGTGCTTTGTATTAAAGCAGTAGGCTAAAGATTTTTGTTACATCGTGTACATTGTTGCTTTTTAATAAGAATACATAAGAATTACTTTTGAAAGACTGTATCTCAGCTCAAATTATGTGCATTACTGATTGTCATAGGCTGGCAGAATTATAGGCTACATCTATAACATCTGTAAGAAGAAACTAGATGGTATTGGGGCTCAAACTTGGAATTTGAGACTACCGTGTACATTATTACGTTGTTAATACAGACCCTCACATAAAAAATAAAAAAAACAGATCAAAAGGGACCTTTGGAGTTTGTCCAGTCCAACTTCCCACTCAAAGAAGTGCCAGCTTATATGTCAGAACGCTTTGTCTGGGGGCTCATCCACTTTGTTTTTGAAAAAAAGTAAGGCTGAAAATTGCACAACTTCTCTAGGCTACTGTTTCTGTGCTCAGTCACTGTTATTGTGATTTTTTTCCCCTTTTCTCCTTATCTTTAAAGAGATATTTTCCTCTTGGTTTCACAGCCTCTTGCCCTTTACTGTACATCACTGAGAAGAGTCTGGCTTTGTCATCTCCATAGTTCTCTGTTCAGTATCTGAAGACAAAAGTCTCCTCATCATCATTCTCATCTCACAGCTGAATAATCCAACTCCTCCAGTCTCTCTTTGTATTTTTTAAATATTTTTATTTTCCTTGGCATATTGGATTGCATTTACTGATACAGGCCATGATGGGTTCTCTAGCCATCATGCTCTCAGCTATGACTAACATCCAAGCATCCTTCAGTTTGTAAATTTTGAGATTCAGCTATAAGAAACTCTTTATCACTGTGAAATCCCATTAGAACATCTGAACAAGAGCAGGGAAAAAAAAAATGTTGTTTCTATTCTAAAATTATCTGAATTTCACCTCAGACTGGACGTCTTAGCTTTGAAAGACTATGCATTATTAAGCTGTGTAAATGTCCTTTGCAGTGTTCAGTTCTTCTGTGTCAGCTGTCTCATAATTTCCCCATAACTCTCTTCTCTATTCAGACATGGAGTTCTTGCTTTATTGTTCAACAGTTTGATTTCTTTTACTATGAACCTTCTATTCCTTCCATTTGTGCTTCCTTCTTTCAGAAAGTTTGGAATACTGAATTAAGGGTTATAAAGTCAATATAAAAAAATATCTTGCAGGGTATTTATAGATTTCTGTAATTCACTACTGCCATGAAAATGAGGAATAATCTACAAAAACAATATTTAAAACAGAAGCAAAGGCAAAAGAATATTGGAACCAAGGGTGAAGTCATATTCTACCAGTTGAGGTTATTTTGATAAATCATCTGATCTGCACAATAAACACAAAATATAAACCAGAGTTTTCACCTATCACTTCAAACTTTCAGGGCTAGCTGATCAAAACCTGAATACAAACTTGAATTTGACCATTGTTTTACACCTTAAGTAATGATAACAAAGTGCTGGATGTTAACATCTTAAAATGTGGAGGATTCAAAATCATGGCAATGATCACGTCTCAGAAACACTTCTAGATAATAAATTGGATTTAGGTTCATATTTTTTTCTTTAGCTTGCTATGACTGTGTTAACAGTAACATACCTGGCCCTGTGCAGATGTCCCTCAGCACTATAGAATCCTAAGATGATAAGGAATGAGTGAAGAGACACTTCTAATTAATCATTCCCCATGAGAGGAAGGGTGATTGTCCTCTAACCCAGGAAATTCCAGCTGTCGGCATGAAGAGATTATTTGTAAAAAGTACATATTAGACAGCTGTTAAAACCCAAGTTTACTCCTGAGCTGCATATTTAATATGTTCAAAATGCAAATAAATATTTAGCCCATTCTCTTTATACAATCTCATCTTTCAGTGATGACCCAAAGATCTGCCACCTGAGCCCAAGGAAACAATCAAAAACACTCAAAGAACAGGTTTGGAAGGATTTAACAGGAGATCTACTTGTGATGTGAGAACTCACTTCTCCGGAAACTCAAATTTGCTGGGTAAAATCCTTGACTCTTTTTGGTTTGTGCTGTACCTTCTTCAGACACATCACTCCCTTTCACAAGGTCACTTTGAAATGGTTGACCAAGTAAACTGTCATTAGAGAAGTGGAAGGAAATTAAGAAACTCATGCAAAACTCCTTGAGATGTAGAAAGTGGTGGGTACTGTAGTGATGGCAACAGAGAGAGCATGATGGTAAGTTTCAGTAGAAGGAATCACAAAGAAATGTAGGAAAACTGATAAATATTGGAAATCACTGGTATAAAATATTGCTCTTCCTTCAAAGTAAAACCAGAGTGCACTATGAATGAAATTCAAATTATTACATCTAATTACAAAGAAGTGTAAATCACCATGGGTTTTTATTTCTAAATCGGAATTCTAGTAAAATGAATAATTAACATCTACACATTTTACAATACAATATCTACAATGTTATGGCACAGATTTCCTGAAAGAGTACTTTGATTTCCAGGGTATCACATAGCCTGTCAGAAATTAATGCTTAGTAAGAAGATTAGAGAGAATAAACTGAAAATATGAGAGGGCTAACAATATTTATTTGTGAAATGTCCCAATTATGTATAGCTTCATCCAAAGGATAAAGAATTTTCCTTTAATGTTTCCACCTAATAAGGTTAAGGCCTTGAATCATGAGCCAGCACTGTGCCTTTGTGGCCAGGAAGGCCAATGGTATCCTGGGGTGTATTAGAAGGGGTGTGGTTAGTAGGTCAAGAGAGGTTCTCCTCCCCCTCTACTCTGCCCTGATGAGGCCACATCTGGAATATTGTGTCCAGTTCTGGGCCCCACAGTTCAAGAAGGACAGGGAACTGCTGGAGAGAGTCCAGCGTAGAGCCACCAAGATGATGAAGGGAGTGGAGCATCTCCCTTATGAGGAAAGGTTGAGGGAGCTGGGGCTCTTTAGCTTGGGGGAGAGGAGACTGAGGGGAGACCTAATTAATGTTTATAAATATGTAAAGGGTGAATGTCAGGAGGATGGAGCCAAGCTCTTCTCAGTGAAGCCCAATGGTAGGACAAGAAGCAATGGGTGTGAGCTGGAACACAGGAGGTTCCACTTAAACTTGAGAAGAAACTTCTTTACAGTGAGGGTGACGGAGCATTGGGACAGGCTGCCCAGGGAGGGTGTGGAATCTCCTTCTCTGGAGACATTCAAAACCCGCCTGTGTAATTACGTTTAGGTTCCTGCTTCGGCAGGGGGATTGGACTAGATGATCTTTTGAGGTCCCTTCCAATCCCTAATATTCCGTGATTCTGTGAATCTGTGATTGAATCAGCAGTGCACTTAAAAGCAATTTTAAAATTTCTTTGCAGCTTAGGGATGCATTTTAACTTGTATTTCTGCATTTTGCTGAATTAAAAAGAAAATTACAGCAGTACTTAAGAATGTATAAATTTATGAAGGGAACAGAGTGCCATGGGGTTACCATGGAACACATATTTAGGATGTCAAATACAATTTATAAAAGGAAAAAAATGCTGAATATGGGAAAATTTAGAACATAGAAAAATCCAAAATAAAAGACATACTATTTTATAATCTCTAGGGCAGGATATCAAGGCACTGGGAAATATTTTATTCTGTCTGGAAAAGTAATGATTTAATACTGAATCTTTTCTTTCCTTCAGATGCAATGATATATAATTAGATGTAGTGACATACATCTTGTTATAGACAACACCTAATATATACATGTTTATATTAATTGAATATGAGCTGCTATAATCTGGAATTTGCTCTGAAGACTGAATACTAATAGAAGATTAAACAGGCATGGAGTTGGGAGGTTGTAAAGAAACCCCTTGTAAAGATAAAGAAAGGTAAATTTTGGAAATGGAAACAGTGAGTATTGAGTAAATGTAATCTAAATCTTCCTAACTTGATGCAGCTTCATCTCAAAACTAAATATTTATAGCTGCTAGCTACTGTTTTTTGTACCCTTACTACTCTAAGAAGACCATTCTGCACTCCAGTGCATAGATGATTGCTAATCTTCTAATTTCCATATACCTTCAGGGTCAGAATTGCTGTCAGCTAAGCACTACTCAGAGATGTCTTGGCGCTTCCTGAAAGGTACCAGAAGCTAAACCACTTCCAGCTTACCCCAAAAATTGTTTTTCCATAGTTATGTTACTTCCTTTCTCTATCATAGGTATTCCTTGTTTGAACACACAGTGAGCAAGCGGTTTTGGCTGTAGAGATTTTTAGAGGGAGATTATAGTGGGCTCTGTGATCCCAAGTAAAAAGGACTGATGTAGTGTGAAATTAGAGTTGTAAGTGATTAATACAATGGAAATGTTCTGCCATATAACTCCTCAATGACCTTCAGGCCTGATATGTAAATGTGTAGCAAAGCAGACTGAGAATTTCTATGGCTAAAATGGAAATTCTCTTTCACAGAGAACATATAAATTAGTCAAGCATTGCTTATATCTGTATTTACCACTCAGCTGTCTCAGCTTTCTTCCCCTACAGATTTTGTTTTCTATTTCCTTTGAAGGCATTTTTCTTTATTTTTGAGGTAGTAAGGAGCGGTTGTATCCCTGTTTCCAAGAAGACATGCTGTTTTAATTTCCTGAATTCCCTCTAATCTTCCACTGAAATTTGATGTTGCCTTAACTGTAGCAAATATCTTTGATTTTTCAGTGTTTTAAAGAGGAAAACCCTTTACTTCCTTCCCTTTCCATTTGTATGAATAGAAGATCCCAGTGTAGCCCAGAACATGAATATATATGTAATTTTACACAGGTGAATGCTCATGCTGACTACATTTACCATGTTTTAAAGCTGATGCAGAGGACAGTAGGACTCTCCTTGACTTCTTTTTCAAACAGGGTGAGGATTTGATTTTTTCCAGGCATAAACTCCTACAGAAACTCAGTAAGCTTGGCATCATCTTGGCTCTCTTCTTTCTGAGGACACCTACAACATTGGTATGCACAGTAGGTCATGTAAACACTGACCTGAAGGTGATATGAAAAATCAACCACAGGCAAGGCTGTGACATGAAGCCCTGAAAGGGATTCATGGATACTCCCACTGTATTGAAGCCAAGCAATTTCTATTCAAAACCAGAATTTTCTATATCAAAATGTTAACTAGGAGGGAGTGAGAAAATAAATTGCTAGATTAAAATGGATGCAAACAGTGGAATCTGTGTATAGAGACAAATTCTGATTTCATTAAAGTGATTAGGAAAATATTGTCTCTAACAGAATCAAGATGCAGTCTGGGCTGAATTTAGTGAAATTCTGACAAAGTAGGCTGTGCATTTTAATGTTAAAAATGCCTTCACTTCTATAGGGATTTTAAGCTTACATAGAAATGGGACCAGTAAAAGCATGACTTAAACAACTACTGGTTCTCCTTCACTTTTATCACCACTGATAGAATAATAATAGTCAGGCAGGAGACACAAAAGTAAAGGCAAGCTGTTGAGAAGCTAAACCACATAAAATAATAGTGCTTTTTGTGACTGTACTCTTCTTCATATTTTCTAATAATAATTTTTATTATCCATAAATGACAGTACTTCTGAAGAAATAAGTAAATATTGTGAAGATGTTTCCATAAACATCCATTCACCATATGAAATATATTCATGCTATTATTTCTTGCCCTGGTGGGTGTGCTTTCACAGACTTTAATATAATTATTAGTATAATGCTGGAGGAAAGAGAATTTTAAACTTCTTCTATTTCCCTGACAAAAAATGAATTTAAAAGAAATGACACAGCTTTCCCACAAGTTTATTGACCAGTTAGTATTGGGGAAATTATCAAGTGATTTGTGTAATAACTCATAAGTATGTTTAGACATACTCAACAAAACATACAAGCAAAGTACAGTTGGCTAAGCAATAAATAAAGGAAAACACAAACCTGCTTGATGACATCCTTATTCTTATATTCAAATTTAGCTATGCAGTTTTCAGGTAACAGAAATATCAAACACAACAGAAGTATATTTATATTGAAAGGACTAACCATGGTATTTATGATTAATGGACATTAAAAGCAAGAGACCAAGACAAAACCCTCAAAAAATGAATGACAATATATGGAACTCAGATTAGCCCCAAGCACCTATAACTTGTCACAGAATAAAAGTTTTTTACTTGCTTTGAAATTCATGGACTATAAAGTGGCCTCTCCAATTAGTTCCCACAACATGGATGCTCATCTCCATGAGCCTGTGGCTTCCAACACTAAAAGTAAACCACTGCGATAGGAGGTAACAGAAAGCCAGATTTGGTAGTGGCAAGTCTTTGTAACCAGAAGCTTTGGGACAGCATGGCACACTCAGGCATTTTCAGAGATGTTTTTCCAAAGGCACAACAGGGTTTATTCAGATCATCCCACTTTAGACCATGGCAGGTGCTCCAAATCCCACTTTGCATGTGTCAGTCTCCCCAGAGTGACTTGATGGGAAGCCTGGAGAAGCCACACCTCTTATTTGCAATTTAGTTGTCTAATATTTGAGTAGGATGTCTAGTTTCCTGAGAGAGTAACTATGAATTTAATGACACAGCAATTTAAGACACTATAAACATTCCACCTGGTCAAAAGTGGTGTCTGGTTTAAGCCAAAATAGAATCACTTAGGAAGCTCATAATCAGAAGTCCTTCGTCCTTCCACTGGCTACACTTCAACATAAAAGCTCACTTTTATGGACCAGTAAGGATAGGAAATGTTTGCATTAGGATTTCTAGCTAAGCAGATATTTTCAGATAAAACATCAGGGCAGAAATTTAATTCTAATGCAAACTGCTAAGCTGGGTATTTCTCAGACAAGTCTCATGCCAAAGAAGTCTCATAGTCACTATGTCAAACACAGAGTCATGATGCTTTGGCAGCTTTTGTTGTGTGCTGTCCAGGGCAAACATTTGCAAACATCTGAACAGGCCCCTCAGTCCTCTGTTTCACCCTTCTTTTCTTCTTCCTCACTCAAGTGTTATTATGTCTATTCCTCATTTCATGCCTTTAAAAAAGTGTGGTGAATACTACCTCCATTCCTGGTTTAACCTGATTGAAGCTAAGAATAATATTAAAGCAAATATGCATTTTCTTCACAGTGTCTTGTCCTTTTGCATTATCTTAGCTTTCTACATAGCTTTGTAATTTATTCTAAAAAAAAACATTAAAGGCTTAGTGATTGGGAATGAGCACATTATCATGAGTATTCCTGTACCCAAAACCTTTAAAATAGAAGAGGTAGGAGGGAAAAACAAAATGAGCAGATGATTGTTGAAGCAGGACCCTAATATCTGCTTATAATTCTTCTGATGCTATTAATTCTGTCACTTTAATTCTACTGAAACGATTAGTTACTTGTGCTTTCACTAGGAAATTTAGGAAGAAGGTCAGGCCTCAAATATTTTCTTTCTTATTAGAGACTACAGAGACAATCCAGGATTTATGGGATTTTTTGGGCTTTGAAGCAGTAGCTACTGATGGATGGAATATTTTATGTATTGGAAAGGGAAGCGAAACAGACAAAACAGAGCAATGCATTTCTGCACAATCTCTTGAGTGGAAAGAATAAATGTCTGGTTATTTTTTCTGATTTGCTTTCAACTCTTCAACTCAAGTTTAAAGATGCTACAGAGAGATTAAGCCTTAGAATTGTCTGTCTCAGATGTTATAGATGTAAATGTATTTCATTAAAGGAGGAATGTATTTAAACAGGAAAAGTAATCAAGTGAAATCTCAGCTCATAGACATCAATGGAAGCTTTCTCATTGCTTTCAGTGGAGTCAGCTTTTCACCAAGACATTTAATTTAAAAATCAAGTCAAAACCTCCCTCTTTTTCTCACGTCTCTGTATTTCAGAAAAAAAAAGAAAAAAAGTCACTGAAGCTCACTCAACAAAGAAATATTAAAATTCCAAATTAATCTTATTCAGCCGTGTAGCTGTGCCAGTGAGACAGAAAAATGGTTTTAGAAATTTCCCTACATGTTAGCACTATTATTAGCTGTAGCCCCTAGATGGTGCTGCTACAAACAAGTCTTGCAAGTCAACCAAACATAGGCATTAGACCTAGAGAAAAAATGTTTATCAGTTATGATGAAGTTTGTATCAACATTTACCTTGTTCTTCACCTGAAAGTCCATGCTTAATGGTGTTGTTTGGTTTTGGATTTTTTTTTTTGGGGGGGGTTGGTTGTTTGGTTGGTTAGTTTTCAGTGTGTACCTATTGTGCAAAAGTCAAACTCACACAAATAATATTAAGTGATGTTAAATCATGCCAAACTTCACACCAAAAATGTGAAAGTATCTGTATCAGCTTATGAATCTCATTTGGTATTACAGGATCGCTATGAGGCATAATTGGCTAAAAGCTCCCATTGCAGATTTTTAAGGGTAAGATTGACGTTATGTAAATTTCAGGGTGGGGTTCAGGTCTATAATCATACAGCAGTGTTTACACATTTCTGTGTGAACTATGTGAACTTGTCTTGCAATTAATACTCCAATGGGATACAAATCTCCTGTGTTACATTTGTGACCCTCATGAGGATGTCTCAGGTATATTCGCATATTTAAAATGCTACAAAAAAACTGTATATGACAGCTGAATCCTGATCCTGACATTAGGTTAAATAAATTCCATGTGTAATTTAAAGACAGTGAGGGATTAGATAACCAATTTTATGCTGAAGAGCTTGGTAATCAGTGGCATAAAATAGTAAAAATATACTCATCCCTGTCCTAAAAACAGATTCCTTCATATTTCATGGAAACATATTATACAGCAATATGAAGCCATCAGCTTTGATTATCTCTCTACTTCTTTCTTGCCTCCTAAACTCTAAAGACCAAGCTCAAGAGACATGCTGACTTTAAATCTTGAAAGGGAATAGCATGCAAAGTAACCAAACTATAAACACATTCCCTGTAGACATGTTTAGGATAGGACATTGCCTATCACAGAAAAGTTAAATAAAGGAGAGATCTTTATTTTGCAGAAGGTAACTCCTTTTCTGTGGCTGGCCAGAAGATTAGATGGATTAGGTAACAAAGTGTAAAGGAGGGAGTGTGTTAGCATTTACCAGCAATAATTATGCCCTGCTGAAAGTGCAACTTGGAAAGTGTGCTCAGACAAATTCCTCAGTGGCAGATGACACATACATGCTTATGCCTACCCTAGAAGATAGTGTTAGCCACTGTTGTCATTGGACATCATAAATTTGTGTCAGAAAAAAGCACTCAGAGGAACTCCAACTGATAATTCATTGGCCTGTATATTATTCACCTGCATACAGTGAATGCAAACCAAATTGAAAATATTCTCCTTTCTCAGCTGCAGGATTTTTATAGCCATTTTGTCTGGGTATCCTTACACAAGGTTTTTGGGGGAAAAATGTTTTACTGAATTTATGGAAACATAAGGCTGTGGATCCATCATCCACAGGATCTTTATTTTATACCATTGTGTCAGAACACCAGAGGCTGTAAGTCATAGTTGTCATCAGTGTCTTAAGAGTACCTGACAGGTTTCCCTTTCCTTTCTCCAGTGACATTTTGACATTTTGGAATTTTTGTTCTGATCTGTGAGCATGTAGGTGAATGAGTAGCTCATGTGTAAGTCATGAGACAAGACCAAATAGCAAGAGCAAAGGCCAGCAGTGATATCAAAGATAAACCTCCTCCCTCCAATCTATAAATGCATAAAGCGGTCTGAGGATGAATAGGTGACATACCTACTATATAAAATACAAAAAAGTACCATTAGCTACTGCATATCTACCTAGATAAATCAATTTCCTACATAATTGAGCAGGGAAAAAAAACAACCAACAAACAAACAAAAAAACAGCTAACATCAAAAAGCACAGATTATTAAAATGGTAATCATATTAAAAGAGAAATATCACCAAGATAAAAACTGTTTTGGGAAGCAGATCTGAGAGGTCTGAGCATCTCATGCCTAACGATAAATGCAGGTGGCATCTAATGCCAAAGGAAAGAAAATGTCTAAGAAATCTACATAGACATCACATTTTTACAGATTGAGCTAAAAGAAAAGTGTTATGTCATACTGTCCATCTCTACAAAACCTACCCATATGAATAAGGATACACGTTGAAAAAAAAAAAAAATAAGGTGTCTGTAAAATTTCATTGCTTTTTTGTACATCCTAATGCAATTTCTACTATTTTGGGGATTTTTACCCTTGGTTGTTCTTTAATTTTCCATGACAAACTTGCAGCCTCACTTCAAATGGAAGTGAAATACAGGAGGATATAAGTAAAAGTGACAAGAACATGCCAAAACTCAAAGGATACTTCATACAGCACCCAGATAAAAGTTTTTAAAGCATTTTCTAAAGGCTAACCTGTCTCTGGTCCCATCTCCCACAATGACTATAATGTTATACCAAATGAAGGTCATTCTAGTTGAGCAAAGGGCAAAACACCACAAATATTTCTTTGCAGTATGATGGATAACATAGATCAGAAATGTTTTCCCTGTGTCACTTGTGTAGGATCTATTGTGTGAGATTAGGATGTAACAATATATACTAGGGCAACTAGGGCAGTGATCACCCCCTTGTACTGGGCACTGGTGAGGCTGCACCTCAAGTTCTGTGTCCGGTTGTGGGCCCTATATTGCAAGAAAGATGTTGAGGCACTGGAGTGTGTCCAAAGAAGGTCAACAAAGCTGGTGAAGGGTCTGGAGCACATCTTATGAGGAACGGCTGAGGAAACTGAGGTTGTGTAGTATGGAGGAGGATGACCTTCTCGTTCTCTACAACTACCTGAAAGGAGAATGTAGAGAGGAGGCGTTGGTCTCTTCTCCCACGTAAAAAACAATAGGATGAGACAAAATGGTCTCAAGTTTAGATTGGATATTAGGAAAAAAATTAGGAAAACATTGTCAAGCATTGGAACAGGCTGCCCAGGGAAATGGTGGAGTCACTGTTCCTGCAGGTATTTGAAAGAAGCTTTAGGGACATGGTTTAGTGGTGGACTCGGCAGTGTTAGGTTTATAGTTGGACTCAATGATCTTAAAGGTCTTTTCCAAAGGAAATGATGCTAAGATTCTAACTTTGTCTTTATCTCTGATGTAGAGCAGCATTACAGCTACCCTCAGGAAAGCTTTCTCCAAAGACACGGAGAAGGTTTCCTGGCTATGTCTCCTGGTGGAGGCTGGACTGTGTGCCAGACTGAATCAGAGACAGAGTGCCAGCAAGTACATAATCTGCACTGAGCAGTAAAATTTAACACATCTAGCATACAGCTTCAAAACCTGTTATTGCTATTACTTTGGGCTAACACCACACTGCACAAGGAAAACTCTGCCCAACTCCCAGTTAATCAATGCAGATATGTAGACGATTCCCCCTCTAAAAGCTACCTTGAGAAGTCAAAACATAGGACAGAACATGGCAGGGGGGTTGGAACTAGATGATCTTTAAGGTCCCTTCCAATCCAAACCATTCTATGATTCTATGATTCTATGATTCTGTGATTCTATGATTCTATGATTCTATGATTCTATGATTCTATGATTCTATGACTGACCATCTTGTAATCCCATTTCTTATATTTTTGCAGAAATGAGGCCCACACATGTTTCACAGCTTAGTACTGCACTCCTATAATGTCACATCTGCAAACACAAGGATGAGATTTGACCACAGTCTCTTGATGGCTTTTACCTTTTGAGCCCTTGCTTTTTGTCTGCACTGTGTGTGTGCTATGAAACATGCTCTTTCTTTGGGGTTAACTGGATTAGACTCCAGCAATAATACTACAGCTGTTGGCTGTGCTGCAGAGCAGGTGAGTTACAGCACAAGAGGGCTGTGTAGTGTTTCTGGTCAGAGATATGCCTTCCCCTGTGTTGCAGCTTCAGCTAGGACCAGCACTCAAAATGTAGAGAGAGGTAAAAGAAATAGATCCATCCTTTTTTTCATGTACCTCTCAAATTCAGGGAATCAACTGGTTTTAGGATTTCTTAGGTGAGAGGTAAGGTAAGTTATAATGACAACTGGTGGTTTGAGATATTTTTGTCTCCTAGATCTCTTGGGTCTCTGGCGTAGATTATAGTTAGTGTTAGTGATATGACAGAATTAAATGTAGATTCACCTCCCATCATCAGGAAGCTTGTTTTCCCATATTAATTTTTGAGGCTATAGGAAGCCTTTTTTCCCATATACATTTTTGGGTCTAAAGTGTGGTTTTGACTCCTTATTAATGACTAGAAAAAGGATGTTATACACTTGGCTGATCACTCAAGAGGAAGAGTGTGAATGCATGCATAAAAGACAAGCAACACAACAAAGAGCTTGTGGGTTGAAATGAGGAGAGGGAGGGCTCACTCACCAATTATGGTCATGAGCAAAACAACCTTGATTTAGGGAAGAAAAAAATCAATTTAATTTGTTACAAATCAATCAGATTAGGATAGTGAGACTTAACAACCACATCCTTAAAACCCCTTCCCCCCACTCCTCCCTTCTTCCCAGGCTCAAATCACTTTGCTCTTGATTTCTCTACTTTCTCCTCACCAGCAGAACAGGGGAAAGGGAATTGGAGTTGCAGTCAGTTCACCTATGCCACTTTTTCTGGTATGAGATCCCTCCTGTGGGTTGAAAAAGACCTCTTCTGACACATCTCCCAGCTCCAGCATGGGGACATCCATGGGCTGCAGATGGGTCTCGTGCACCTCCTCCCTCTGTTCTGGCATGAGCATCTCTGGGGGAGTCTCCTTGCTCATCAATGAGCACCCAGAGTCACACCTGCCCTTGGGCACAGCTTCCTGCTCCATGACATCCACGTGGGTATCTACTCTGCCATTGAACCTTCACGGACTGCAGGGGACCTAATTTACCTTCTGCTCTTGTCCATGTTGATGTGGGTGCCTGAGGCCCTCTGTTTTCCCCCTCCTCCTCCTTCCTCATGTCAACAATGTTGTTTTTGTTCAGGTAGATGGCCTTTTTTTTTTTTTGGCCCATGGTCTCCCAATGGTTCTCTCCTCCCTTGCCAAGCAGATTCTTCTCTCATAAATATGGATTTTAAGAGATGTTTCCCTATCACTAACTGGTTCAACCTGGGCTGGAGGCAGGTCCACCTTGGAGCCAGGGGAACTTTGTGAAGCTTCTTACAGATGCCATCACTGTAGCCCCTTCCCCCACTACCAAAAATGCCCCTCCCCCAATCCCAACACACTGTCTGTTAAGAGTCCTAAGCAGTTGTCCTACCTTCTTGTATTACTCTGTTCCCAATGCTGAAAATAACTTCTGTGAGTCATACAGCTGGCTCTTTGATACCTGTATATTCAGCCTCCACAACGCTGCTAACCAAAACCTACTTAAAGAGAGGTTCATGAGATGTTGGCATTCTCCAAAAGAAGAAAAAAGACCTGTTCCTAGAAACATTAAATATGATCCCAAAGCAGTACACAGTTCTTTTTACACAAATCCCACATGAACTAGGCTGAGAAAAAGACGATGTGCTTGTTCTTAAGTGAGCAGTTCATTCTGCGTATGGAAACATCTGGCATGGTAAGTTCAAAGTCAGGACTATGATTTTACCAGAACACATCAAGGAAGGAATAGTGTCAGAATTTCTGTTTGTGAAAACATTTTTAAAATGAAATCAAATCATTACACTTGGTGTTTGTAGAGTACGAAGGAAAATGTATCAGGTTTTAAAAAGATGGGGTCAGACTTTTAGATACAGACATCTACATTGCACATTATACTCACAAAGAATAATTGGTTTACACAATCTGAATAAATCAATATTTATGGGGGTTTTTTTTAACCTTATTTAGATATGTACAATTTTCTTTAGGGTTACACATGTTATGGGCTTGAGGGCTATAGGCTTTAGAAGATCTGTCTCTCTCATCTGCCTGAATATTGTATTGCAATTATCCTCTGCAACATGTTGAAGGATATCAGTATAACTACTCTGTTCTGATAGCCCCTCTTTGACAAGAACACATGAACCCACTAAACCACTGAAATGTGAACCCTAAGGGTCAGATGGGCATGTGAAAGTAAGAAGGAAAAACTAATTCTCCTAGCTTATGCAGTAATGTGGTCATTCAGGAAAAAATGTGCTTTGTCTCTCCTGAAGCCCCAGATTGATATTCTATGTTAAAGGGTTGAATGTTCCTCCTCATCTTGTATACTTGGCAGATCATGAAGATACTAGCATTGAGTATCAGATGGTAATGAAAACTTCCAGTCAAGCTGAAGAAGGTCAAGTTGAAAAGAAAGAGAAACTCCAAATCTAGTATCAAGATAGTGTCTTATACATGGACTCACAATACTCCTTTGACTTATACAATATGAAAACCATTTCACCATAATTGCAGCAAAACATGTCAGTAGTCTAATGTAACTTTGAATAATAACAGGGCCTCAAACTGCAGATAAATATTTGCATTTCTGCAGAATGCATGAGATTCTGTTGCTGCAATTCACATCATATCTACTTAGTGTGGTTATGCAGTAACTAACTCACTTTAGATAGAGGGAAACTAAGAAGAACTTTCAGAAAAGAGTTAACAAGATATTTTAGGAAGTTCTGTTTGGAACATGCTATAACACAATTCCTAATATCAGTGCTCAAATCTTTGATTTAATGTATTAGTGAAAAATAGCAAATTACTCCAAAAATAGATTCCTAAAGTTTATTAATACAAAACTGGAGTAAATAGAAAACCAGACCTATTTCTTGAGGTGAAAACTTTCCAGGAAAATAGTATAAAAAACCAATTTATCAGCATGTCCTAAAGAGACTATGAAAATACATTCAGGTAACACAGTGTGACACTACCTTTTAGGACCAACACTTTAATATAATTGATCTTATGTTACACTGTAGGCAATGGGCACACCTGATATTTTAAAATCCAGTTCTCTTCAGCTTTTGTTTACCTTTTAGTAAAATCTAACTTCAAACAGTACAGAGACTAAAACAGTAAATACAAATATTTCCTTAGATCTGAGTAATTAAAAGGTTTTGATAAAGTGGATCACATTAAATTGTTGTGATTATTGCATGCCCAAAAATAAATCTGAAGCTGGTTTAAATAGGCCTGTGCTAACAGACACCACTGGTAGATTTGGTACCTAGATTCTGTGCAAAAGAGAACAGCCCTTTTTGCTGTTAACCTTCAGTAAATGTGCTAAATAAACAAGAGAAAACTGTTTAATATGTAATAACTTTCTTTTCACTATCTTTTAAAATCAACTTGAATGCTCATTAGGGAACCTAAACTGAGATGTGGTAATAAGAGTGTCACATTTTCAGGCGATAACCCAACCATTAGCACATGTCACTGATACAAATCTATTTGTTAAGCTACATTATAATTCTGAAAGAACTTGTAACCATAATAGCAATAAGCTTTCTTGTAAACAAGCTGCTTGTTTATGACTGGGGAGAATACGGGTATACAAATCATGCCTTATTAGCATTATTTTGGAATTTCTTACAATTTTCTGAAATTAAAAATATCAGAGGATTACATGTTCTGGGATATTTAGCATTTTTTAGTCCAACAATTATATTCTGAGAGCAGCTGCTGGTACAAATTTAATATAAACAATCATGCTTCATTTTCTGTGCCGGTGGACTTGCAGAAGAGCTAACCTCAATTAAGGATGTAAACTTCTAAAACAATATTGGAGGAGACATCAGGCAGCCACATCCCCAACTGTGAATGCCCATTACTGAATCTCAAAGCGCTACATTTCAAATGAGTCTTTATCTTATGTAACTTCAACAAGATGGGTACAAGAACACATGCTTCTGAAACTCCCAAACTTTCTGTTCCCAACTGTATACATTAAATATTATATTTTAAATGAAAGGACTTAGAAACATAAAAACATTGAATGGTTTGATTTGGAAGGGATCTTTAAAGGTAATTTAGTCCAATTCCCCTTCAGTGGCCAGGGACATCTTCTACTAGATCAGGTTGCTCAGAGGCCTGTCCAACCTGACCTTGAATATTTCCAGGGATGGAGCATCTACCACCTCTCTAGGCAACCTCAGCGAGTGTTTTGTCACCTTCATACTAAAAAATTTCTTCCTTATATTTATATAAATCTATCCTTTTTTAGTTTAAAATCATTATCCCTTGTCTTATTACTACAGGCCCAACTGAAAATTTTGTCCCCATTGACATTTCACTTCTTTCAATGTAGTATGTAAAATTTGCCTACCAACCAAAAGTCTTCTTGGTTTGCAGGCAGAAGTGATACCAATATTAAATAAATAAATAAATAAATAAAACTAGAATTAATTAAATTTACATTAATCAACTCCTATGTCAGGACCCTGAGAACACTAATTAACCTTAATTACCCTGACCAGCCTTACTGAGGGCCTTCATCTACCTTCTTTGCACAGAGTCCATAGTCTCTTTCTGAGCTATGCCATAGGTGTGCCTGTCTTCAGCCCTGTCCTGGCGGACCTTGGACATATGGTTTAGGTAGTCTATCTCCAGTCATGTCTTTGGTCCCATCTCCTGGATGGACCTCTGACCTACGTTGCATCCCTGCCTTGTGCTGCTCCTGACAGCTCCTTAGAAATACCTTGGACCTAGTTATAAATATGCATATATATATATATGTGCCATGCATATGTAAAATGTATGTACAAAACCACATCTGACTGCATCTACCTGTCATTTCCCTCTATAAGTTTACTAAGTGTCATAAAGGTAGGGAAATAAAAGAAAAGAAAATGAGAAGAAATATCTAAAATTAATTATTTTTCTTTATATGGTTTTATGCAATACACACTGAAAATCCATAACTCTCCTTTCCAAACATTTTTATAGCTCCTTACAGGGCAAGGGCCATGGCTTCCTGTGTGTTAATTATATTCCATCTATTCCAAACATTTTTGCAGTCCTCCAAGGCATCTTTATTTGCTATAGAAGGAGAAATCTGCCTGAGGTTGGGGTCAACGAATGGACACAAAGAATAATCGCCCTAATGGGAGATCAAAAAGAAAACTAAAATCCAATTGTTTGATTCCTAGATTATTTTAACTCTATAAAAGCCACTTGCTTTAACCTGGGAGCTCATATATGTTCTCTCTCCACCCTATGCTTGAGTCAAGGTTCTGTCAGGCTTGACAAACTGTAACAAGTTTCTTAGTCAAAATCCTTTTCTTCCCATCCTTTTGTACAAACCATGATCCTCCCATCACCACCCAGGTTTCCAGTTTTACTCGTATGCCACACTACATTGACAGTCTTGTGGGAGGACATGTAATGTAAGAGTGGCATGTTTATTTATGTGCTTCATCTGGGAATATTATGTGACAAGTGGAAGGGATGTAATCCCCTTGCTACATGCCCTCCACTGATGCAGTCTGGTTTGCATGTCAGCTCTTTATTATAAGGCACAACGTGCTGTACTTACTGCATTTCATTCTGTTTGAGCATCTTCTAATCGTACAACACATTAACTATAATTTGTGAATTAATTCTACTTTTTTGAATACTTTGAATTCCATGTAAATTCTTTGTAAAATTATTCATGTGTTTCAACACGCAATGGATTGAGGCTTTTTTTCTCAGGCTCTCTAGGCTTTGGATAGAGGGTGAATGTAACTTCAGTTTAAATCATTGTATTGATTAAAAGGAACATTCAGTTATTTTTAACTTCATCTGTTTACACACCACTGGACAGCTCAAGTGGCCATTCTGCAGCTTGAAGAAGCTTTGGTTTTTGAGAAATGAGTATAATGTTGTATTGCCAAGCCAATACTTCTCATACTCATGAAACTGGCTGAAGCAGTGAAACATGATTCATGATTGGGGCTTTTAGCTACATCTTTCTTTGTATTATTTCTTCTTAAACTAAATGTTGGATAGATATGTTTTTTGGGTTTTTTTTTTTTAATATAATACCATGGTTCTACAGCTTTTGCAGAAAAAACACCCCACAAAATACCTCCATTAAAAAAAAAAAGAAGAAAAATAATGATAAACAAGTTAGCTCTCCTTTCTAAGCCATTTCTCTGCATCCAGCCACTTCAGAACTTCAGAACACCACTGTTAAGAAGTGTCCACAGGGAGCTTTGACTCTTGAGGGAACTTAAACAGAGAAACAACATGATTTTACAAGTTGAAATTCCACTTTGTACCACACAGTCAAAGAGACAAAGCAGAAGACAACAACCCTTTTTAAGCAGCCTGTTCCTTTTCTTCTCTTGCTGCAGTAATATATGTTTGGTGGTTACATTACTGTTTAACATCTATGATGCAACTGGGGCAGTTTCAGATTTTTTTGTTTGTTTGTTTGTTTGTTTGTTTTTTTAATCTAGACAAATATTATTAAAGGGATGGAAAATTTGTCTTGCATGGCTTTCTGCTTTTTGTTTCCTCTTAATTAACTCATTTTACATCCAGGGATATCAAAGAGTAGTTTAGAACTGGGATGTAAAAGATCCCTGGAAAGTTCCTAAACACCACTTTATAAATACTTTCTTAAGTATCCACTTCCTGCAATTACTCTATCTATTCTTTCCACCATCAGTAACATATATTTTCAGTCAATATCCTGTGTAGCTTTTTCTCAGCCAGACATCAGGTATACCTAGATCCATTCCATCCACCTGCTCCCTCTTTCCCCTTTCAATTCTCACAGTACTTCTGAAAGCAAACGTATTGGAGAAATTTTTTCTCAGGGACTGATGCCATCTCAAAGGTTCAGGAGGGCTGGAAACTACAATCAGCACTTGGCTTTCATGAACCCCTAGAGAGCCATTTCTGTCATACATGAAATGCACAACAAATAGTACAATCTCTGGTCTTAGTCTTCATGGAAGTGACAAGACTATTACAACAACGTAGGGCAACCAGCATGGGTATTATCTATTGAAGTGTAATTTTGATTCTCTGTTGGTAAAAATAAGTATTGGGTTTTTTTCTGAATTCAGTGGAGTTGTTTCTGCTGATAGTTGCTGAGCTTCTGGCCAGCAGTTTCCAATTGCTTGATTTTATGGTAATTTTCAAATCAGAGAGGTACACGAATGGTCTCAGACTGCAGAGCTTTCCCTTCCATTTTAGTCAATTTTTTATTAAATCTAAATAGAGTTTGTGGAAAAACAATAATTCGGTACTGAATGTTGCTATCTTGCAGATTTCCATAAGAACACAATGCAGTTATCTCCCTAGGTAGTCATTTGATATAGTTATGAAGTAATACACCCTAGAAATATATTTTTCTGTCATATTTATAGCAATTATGTCAAATTGTGAATTTAAATAATTTGAGTTGATTACTGCTGGTTTGTGAAAACACACAGTTTGACATATTCACAAGTTTCAATTACTGTATGTGGAATGTAATTATGTGGAGTACAAAGCTCCAAGGGAAGCTGTGTTTGCTAAATACACCTTGTTTGAAATGCAATAATCTTTACATTTTTTTTTCCTGAAATTTGAAAATATCATAAATTTTGTCAATGGCTGATCATCTAGCAGATCTCACTTTTAAAAGCTGAATAGACTCAGTGCAAAGAGAAAATAAAAATTGTCACAATCTCAGCAACCTATCTGCTATGTGGATATATAAATACAATAATTCTTTAATTTTGTTTTATATTTTTCTAGCCACTGTTCAAAATCCCTCTGAGTACTGATCATTCAGTGAAATCTTGTTTCAAAATAAGTCTTTGTAACAAGAAACTTGATAATGGTAATTTATCAGCTGACTAATTGAGGGTTATTTAGGAGACATTTTCTTAAAGGTACTGTAGTACTTTTAGTGGCCAAGAGCTCCTTAGGAAAAAAAAGAGTGGAATGATCATCTGATCATCAGGTTCTGTCACCTGTGATTGAAGGAAACATACAGCAAATGTACTATCTTCCACATATATCCCCCCAAATCCCACTCAGCTCGGAATTTCCAAAAAAATCATGGTTATAATGTGTTACAGAAAAGGAGCAGGAGGGCTGAGATCTACGAAGGTGGCAGGGGACAGAAGTCAGCATTTTGCCATGGTACTGATCCCAGTGTTTATAGCAGCTTTCACGTTTGTCCTTGTGAAACACTCCTTGTTATCCCCAGTGCCACAAATGCTGGCACAAATGGTTATATTTCTGTCAGTTCCACAGCCCCATCCACAGAACTTCCCATATGGAAATGGCGATTAAAATATATATTATGGTTT
Source organism: Antrostomus carolinensis (assembly GCF_000700745.2). NCBI lineage: Eukaryota > Metazoa > Chordata > Aves > Caprimulgiformes > Caprimulgidae > Antrostomus > Antrostomus carolinensis. The sequence continues at coordinate 58,037 of NW_010337841.1, read as the reverse complement.
AAAATATATAACATTTCAGAGCTGTTAAATTTGATCCTCTCTAAAGCATCTGTGTATTTCATTTGTGTCGCACAAAAACAGATCAACATTAAAATCCATTTTATTTTAGTTTCTGTGATAACCCCAAATAACCCTAAATTCCTTCTGTTCGTATTTACTCACATTCATGGCTTTGGAAACTCCTTATCCTTCTGATACTTTTATTTTCCTTGCTAGTGAAGCTTTTTTCATATTTAGCATGGGATGCATATCTATTTATTTTATTTGTGACAGTGCCACAGATTTGAAGAAGACATTCATGATTATTCTTTCTCCCTAAGCAATTACGTGTTCTTTCTATTGTGTCATTTATCAAAACAATTCCAATTATTATAATTAAAATTTCAAATTTCCTTCTTCCTAAAGAGCTCAAAAAATATGCTTTTGACAGGTTTGACAGTGGCTTGACTTGAACTTCTGCTTTAAAAAAACAGTAAAACCTTTTTTTAATATCTGGGTAAATAGCACTTTCATAACCAAAATAGGACAATTTATTTCCAATTAACTGGAAATAAGCAGGGTAAGAAGTGAGGGAAAGATTTCTTTTTGAAATAAAGTATGTACCCCCCAGGTATACTAAATTACAATTCTACTTTGACACAAGACAACACTCTCCTATTATCCTTCATGACTAAATATTTTATTGCTGTAACCTTCGTTGATATACACTCCTAAAAGGGAATCAGGGTGGTGTGTCACTTTCTAATGTGACCAGTGTGCCTTGGTATAATTCTGAAAGAATGTTGTTCTTTTCTTCTCCTCACATGGGTGTTATGTTTTGAAAAAGATCGTCTTAACAGAAAATAAAAAATAAAAAGGTGGAATCTACAATAATACCATTTAGTTTCAAGAGCCTTTGAATCAGATAAAAAATATGGCTATAAATAATGTCTCACCTATTGACCATTTTCCACATAACAACTGAGATTATTGCAATTTCTTTTAATTTATTTATATGAAGTTCTAGAAAGAAGGAGTCTATATAAATTAGAATATATTTCTTTGCCTGAAGATGTGAGCAAGATTTACATAAATCTGTGATTTTGTGATTCTGTGAAATGTATAAATATATTTCCTTGATCAGACATTTTGAAATTACAGAAAGCTAGAATCCTGAATGAATAATCAAGAAACTGGTGCCACTTACATTTATACAGAATATTGATCCAAATAATAATGCAATTAGTGCAAATAGTGACCTGACTATGTGATCTTCACGCTCACCTTCTCATATAGTAGTATTTTTCCACCGATATCAACTGCTGACCAATTAGTTAAAAACTCACCAATGGATAAGTAAGATATGTCTTTCTGGGTTTCTAAAAAAAGCAAATGAACAAACTGATACATGGAAATTAACCACAGAGAAAATATTTTGTATTGATGCACTGGCCACAAACGCATGCATGACCCAAACACAGTATGCGTTGTTGATATTGGTATAAGCCAAAGAAGAGTTATCAAAAATAAACATGGGTATATACAAATAAATGAGTGCTACAGGGAAAACAAAGCAGTTGCTCTGCCACTGGGACCTTTGGTGAAACTAGGATAGTTCTGGGCAAGAGCAAACCAGATGTCAGCATATTAGGGGCTGCTAGACCATCATTACCTAGGAAGAGGTCAGAGATGTCAGTAATTTCCTGCATCTGTTGAAGCTTTCTTGAAGTCTCCTGGAAAAAGGCTACATCCCAACTGATTTTTCCTTCAAATATTGTTAGATCTGTATTGCAGAAGTGTTCTTTATCATATTCTCCAAGGCAACACAAATACCAAGTGTGTCCAAAAAGCAAAAATAATTCTTAGCCTTAGGAAAATCTCAGGTTCCTGACTGAGTGGAAATAGCTGCAGTTCACCACACTGTCAACCACTGTCAATAATCCCAGCAGCAAAGCTCTTCAGGCAGTGAGGCACAGATGAAGAAGTATTTTCATCACAGGACTTCCAGTAGGGCTCTAACTACAAGTTACTACAATCAAAACACATTCATTATAGACTTACACACTGTACATTTATAAATGAAAAACAACCCAGCTCAGGTTAATTCAGGTTACCTTTTATTTTCACGAGGATATTAGAAAAGAGGAAGATTTTTTTTTTTATTATTATTATTATTATTTTATTATTTATTTTTTTCTCAGAGCAGTGGTACAAAACACTGATTCATCTGCCTGAATGGTTAAGTAAAATTCCTTACATATTTCATCTGTGCTGTCTGGAGTCTCCTTTTCCCTTTATACAAGATCCTTCACTTTATGAGTATGGACTTAGATCTTAAATCTAATAATTTGCCCTCCTCTCCTGTCTTGTGATCCTTACCAGCAGCTAGGTAGCCTGATTCCACTGTAACGGATGCACTCTGTTTAATTTGATTATTACATGTTATGGTAGTTGATGTGGAGCAACAGCACTATAGGAAGGTTCTATCTTGGCTTTTACTTTAAAGGATCTAATGAATTCATTTAGCATCAATATCAAATACTATGCCAACTGCACCTTTTAATTAACAGGAAAAGTGTATTATAATTAATAAGTCATCTTAGAGGCATAAATCATTTAATGACTTGAAGGTTAGAGATCAGTATACACAAAAAGAGATGCAGGCGTGGAAAACATATTAAAGGTTTAATGAGAGGTAAAAATTTTCACATACATGGAATAAATTCATATTTAACCTCCCTGAGAGGTAAAAGCACTTCAGCTACAGGATAACTGGGCTGTTTATGTGAAATGAATTGATAAACACTGTGTATTTTACTGGATCCTCGGATTAAGGACTGGCTTTCAAGAGAAGAAAGGAAAGGAAAGGAAAGGAAAGGAAAGGAAAGGAAAGGATACCTGGAACATCTTTAATGAACACATTTGTTACTAAAATTTCTGTTAAAAAATATAAAAAATACTAGGTGTTACAATGATCAGTAGATCACAACTAGTTTTCATGAATAATAGTTTTTTCATTTTAGAATCCTGCTCTGTTTGAATTCAGAACCAAAAACTACTGAAGCCACTGGAAGTTTTGAATTTGCACTATAACCTTTATAGCACGCCCATGAATTATCTTATTAGGCCTAAATTAATTTCATCTAATTTAAGACAGATAAGATGCCCATACAAAGATGCCAAGTTGCAAACTGCTACAGAGATTTTTTTTATTATTATTATTATTTTTTATGGTAGAGCCATGACATTTCTAAATAATCCTAATAACAGAATCCTCCATGTATTTGCAAACAATTGTGATCTGTATGACATACTTAGCTACCTAGATGTTTTCATTACTGCTACAAGACTGTTCAGAGAGATATTATTCAATTAATACAGAATAATACAATGTAGTCACAGGACATCAAAGAAAGAAAGAAATTAAGCACTTAGAAGAAATGAATTATTTTAAGTTATTTACTCAAGGTAATAATATTTAACATGATAGAGTACCAACTGTCAACAAAACCTGAGAACATTTCAAGTGAAAAATTGAATGGGGAGAGTGGAGTTGTAACTATGGTAGTGGAGACCAGCAGCTTTCAGCAACCCCAGACTACAGGGGCTTGTTCTGGTGTGGTCTGGTCTACAAAAAAGGTTTTAACAACAAGGGATGGGTTAGAATTTAAACTCTGACACAGGTTAAATACAAACATGTATTTACAGGTCTGGGCCAACCACCCTTCTTGTATGAATTAGAACATCTTCCAAACTGTGCTAATTTATACCAGCCATGATATAGATTGTCTGTCCAATGCATGTTTATTCTTTTGATGGGGAAGAGTTTTTTATTAGAAATCCTCAGTTGAAATCCAGAAGATTTCACCCCTTGCTTTAACATAAGTAATTTTTAAATTTTTCAGCACAGAAATAGGCATTCACATTGAGGTATCGGAATGGTGATCAAACATATTTCTGCTTAGGATGATCTCTGGCCTGAGATTTTTCACAAATTTTGCCTCTGGTTCCCAAATGAGCTCAGCTAATAATCAATGGCTTATTAGAAAGCTTCGAGAAACAGTATGTCTTTTCAATCTACCTACAAGGTCAAAAAAAACTTCCAGCAAGATTTAATATACGTACACAAGCTTGATGTATTGACATGCTGCATTTTTTTACAATGTTAACTGTTTGATGAGAATATCAATTAAACATGACTGTGTAGTTAAGATTTCCATCTCCAAATGCAGCTGCAGCAAGTAACCGGGCTGCTAATCAAAGAAGTGTTATAATTTAGCACTGATGAGGAAAGCAGTAGTCGTTAGAGGGGAATGACAGAAAGGAGGCAGCTGCTTTCATATCATTTTAGTGTCCACTTCTTTAATGAGTCTGAGGAGACAATTCCCTGCTGACTATTCATTAATTAATGGAATTTATGAGAGGAGAAGAGCTATCAGCATGTAAACAAGTAGAGAACAGGTGATGGCGGTCTTCTGTTTGCAGGGAATGAGCACACAGAGAAAAGGAAGATTTTTAATAAAGTGAATTATCTGAAAGGGATATTTAAAAAAATGCTAAGTTGTCAATTCTTCGTTGTGGCGGCAGCACTGTGGCTTCCAGCTAAATGGAGGTATATTAATAAATTCAACTCCTGAAATATCCATGGTCAGATCAGACAGAAAGGAGGAAGTAACCCAGAGAATTCAGTAGGTGGCTCTTTTCCATTCCGAGTGAATAACAACATTTTGCCCTGACTTGATTAAATTATTAAACAGCTGTATAGATCCTGCTAGGAAACACTGCCACCTTCCAGCTTGGTTTTTGAAAGTGTCCTGGTTTTGTTAGAATAGAGTTAATTTTTTTCTTAGTAGCTAGAAACACGATGTTTTGGTTTCAGTATGGGATTTGTTGTGAGAAGAATGTCGATGACATAAGAGGATATGGTGTTTGAGTAGTTTACAAGTGCAAAGGACTGGGAAGGGGGAAGTGTAGTAATTAGCAAAACCCAGAATTGACATTTGGACATGCCAATAAGATATTCCATATCATAATGTGTCATGTTCAGTATATTAACCAGGTTGACTGGAAAGCAGGATGATTCTCACAGGAATTGCTCAGGCTCACTCTTCTGGGATTGTAGTTCTGGAGGTTCCCTCTGGGATCGCTATCAGCAGGTGGTGAGCAATTGCATTGTGCATCACTCATTCATACATATAAAATTATCATTACTATTTTGATTTTATTTTTTTCCAACTATTATTTTTTTCTTATCTCAACCTACAAGTCTCCTTACTTTTACCCCTTCAATTCTCTCCTCTGTTCCTTGGTTGGTAGAGGGGAAGGGGAGAGGGTGTGAATGGCTGTGTGTTGTTTGGCTGCCAGCCAAGTTAAACTACCACACAAAGTTATCCCAGGGTGTGATGGTGCATTTTCCCTCTTGCTCCTGGACTGCTCTATGGTCTTAGAAATTCCTGTTAAGCCTTGGCCTTTTTGCAATGAGTTTGGCAGTTAAACATCCCTTAACTGTATTGAAAACTCTTGCATAGCTAAGGCAGGGGATGACATTGACTGTACCAGGAGTACCAGTTGCCTGACCAAAGTGGGAAACAAGAGCAAGAATAATTAATCATTCCCTGACAGCCCTGGAACACATCTAACTGTAAGTCCAGCACTACTGGAAATCTGAGAATTCCAGTAACTGTCAACCTGGATGGTGGCCAGGATGGAAATTTACTGATGCCTGAAGTCAATCATTTTGCGATGGACCCAAGGGAGGCCCTTTTCAGCTCTCCTGGACCACAGTGGGATGCATCCAGCATCTCCCTTTGAGTGGGACAACTCTCAGAGCTCACAAACATTTAAGTTTGTGAAACTCAGAGGACTGTCGCCAAAGACCGATGACTGGACCCGGGCTGAAACCCTCCACTCCTTGAGGCTCAACCACTCACTCATTGAGAAATGCAGAGACATTTGAAGTGAATATTTCAATGAACTCAAGGGGAATTTTTAGCAGGTATATCTTTATATATATACATTATATATCTGGATTTATATCTACATCTTATCTATATCTATATCCCTCTATATACATATCCATATCTGCACAGGCGAGGCCACATCTGTAATATTGTGTCTAGTTCTGGGCCCCACAGTTCAAGAAGGACAGGGAACTGCTTGAGAGAGTCCAGCACAGAGCCACCAAGATGATTAAGGGAGTGAAGCATCTCCCTTATGAGGAAAGGTTGAGGGAGCTGGGGCTCTTTAGCTTGGAGAAGAGGAGACTGAGGGGTGACCTAATTAATGTTTATAAATATGTAAAGGGTGAATGTCAGGAGGATGGAGCCAGGCTCTTCTCAGTGATGTCCAATGACAGGACAAGGGGCAATGGGTGTGAGCTGGAACACAGAAGGTTCCGCTTAAACTTGAGAAGAAACTTCTTTACAGTGAGGGTGCCAGAGCCCTGGGACAGGCTGCCCAGGGAGGGTGTGGAGTCTCCTTCTCTGGAGACATTCAAGACCAGCCTTCCTGTGTGATCTCATCTACGTTCCTGCTCCGACAGGAAGGTTGGACTAGATGATCTTTTGAGGTCCCTTCCAATCCCTAACATTTTGTGATTCTGTGATATCTATATCTGTGTATGTTTATATGATTAGATTTAAGAAACTTTGTTGAATTAGTCAATTGCTGGTTATCAATGAATTGAGTTTGTTAGAAATGAATATAATCCTATCATATGATTTATTATAATAGTGTTAATGAACTTTAAATTGCTGCTACTTTAAACTTAAATTGCTGCTGCCCCATAGTCATACAAAACATATAAAGCATTACACTGATTTTTCATGAGGAAATAGAGTGAACCTTGCCATCAAACTCTTAAGTAGCACTTTTTATATTCATACTAAAATCACTTTTTCTAATATCTTTGATGGTGATTCTTTAAGTGACCTTAAGTCCTTCCATTTCCATTCACAACACGGTGGCTTGCCCTCTGCTTAGGAAGTCTGAGATGCCTTGAGTGAGTTTTTCAAGGAAAACTAAACTCTTTTCAAGCCATAAATATCTCAGGGTGGTTGTGCCAAAACTAACCTGCAGAGATTAATAAAGAGAAGACATATGACAGTGCTGGGCATCAACCACCCTTCTGTCAGGATGGAGACCCTTTGCATATGTATGGCATCACATCATAGGGTAGCTGAGACTGCACAATTGGTTGTAGTCTCATGGCATCAGTTCACAAAGGGATTCTTTGAACCTCTTTGCACAACTTGAATTAATGTAATATTAAACACCCTCAGGCCAGATTCCAATTCATTCTCTTTGTTCTGATCAGAAAGTGTAAAGTGGCTGGATTTAGACACATTTGTACTGAAGAAAACTGCCGATAATGCTGATTCTGTCTGTTTTCTACTGGGGGCACTTTGTGTAGGACATGTGAGGAAATGATGGAGCTCAGTTCTGCAAGTATAAACTCCTTAAAGACTTAATGTTAGCAGCAAGTGTCAGAGCAGCCAGAAGTCTTCTGTAAACAGGACAGACTGAGGCAGCAAAGACTGGACATGTGAGATACACTCCAATTGTAAAAGCTCCAAACAATATCCCGTCATGTTTTGGTGATTTACTTTAGAAAGGCCATAGTGACAATCACACCCATATAACACGCCATTCTCAGAAGTCTGTTCCACAGAATCTTGCATCTCTTGCATATGCAGTAGCTAAACACAAAGATTTCATTCCTGACACTATATACCACACACAAACTGCTCCACATATGTTCACAGAGTGGGTAAATATAGCACATGCTTTTTCTACTGAAGTTTCTAAATGTCAGGGTTGTTCCATATTTTTGTTAATGGCTCTTCTATCGGGTGGATGATGAAGAAATAAACAAACAACAAAAAGAGTTGAGCAATTTTATTTAAGGTCATAAGCAATGACTTAATGCAAAATATTTCTGGAATGCAGTATAAAAGAAAGAAAAAAGCATGTCGATCAAAATGAGAAAATATGGAACACAGGAAGCAGCCCTCCCTTTATATTATATTGTATTATCAAATGTGTAGTATATTGTGGGAGAAGGGAGGAGGATTTCAAAGACATCATGGAGGCTTGCATAACTAGGGATAAGGCATAGATAATAAATAAATGTAAGTATCTGATTCTATTGTAAGTATATAAGAACTTAGGTTTAAAATTTGTCTATTAAATAGTCTTAATTTTATTGCATTGCTCACATCTCTGCATTTTTTTCTAAAATCTGTAGCTACAGGAGTCCTAGGGAAGTCTGATTAGAAAAAACTCACCAAACCAAACCAAGCTAAACCAAATCAAACCAAAAAGATTAAAGTAAAAATGTGCATTTTTGAAACGTTGTCTTAATGTTTAAACCAGTCTTGGCTTTCTGTTTGTTTTTTTGTTTGTTTGTTTGGGCGATTTTTTGTATTGTAAGGAGTAACCTGCTCAATCCTTCTTCCTAACTCCTTGGAATGCTAGTAGCAGCATTGGGGAAAAGTACTGTAGTTATACAACATCTTTCTGCCTGTATGAAATTCATCCATTGGTTCCAGCCTGATTCAAGATGTCAAAATACTTTCAATACAAACATGAAATAGCTGAAAATAATAAGAGTATTTAACAAGTGAGAAAATTATAGTAGTCTCCTACTCACTGTATTCATGCAGGACTCTGTGGTAGAGAGTGGAAGCCTGTCTTGTTTTACTGCAAAATATTTCATTGACTTCTAATAATATGCAGCTTTCTTAGCCCAGCCATTTCCGTGCTTGGAATGAACTGTAAAACCCCTTGAAACTAAACTGCATGATGCTAATTACAAACACTCATTCAGATTTGAATGTTGGCTTTTGTGTTTCAGTGAGAAAGGTTAAAAATTTTGACTATTTATCTCCTTGCCTGGCTAGAAATACACATCTAATGAAATCTTTAATCCAGCCACCAGTGAAAATATCATGCATGGGGATCCATATGTCTTTTAAACTAGCTGACATGAGTATTGCAACGATGCTGTCTATCAGAAAAGACAGGTGGATTGCTCCAGGTAGTACGCATTAGACCCTGGTGCCAGGCTGTCAAACCATTACAAAAATTTCCCCCTACATGAGATGACAAAACTAGCAGAAGTTTAGGGTAATGGTTTTCAAAGCAACCTGGGACAAATCTATATACAATTCAAAACAATTCTATCACTCAAGTTACAACTGAAATAACCAATAGTTATAAGTAATAATCTGTTTTCAAAAGGAGCAAGAAAAAGAAACAAAATCATTGTTTTCCACCTTTTCTCTCTTTTTTTAACCATTAAAATCATCAGCTGAGCAGCTCTTTCACACCTGCATGGCTTGACTGTGCTGAGCACCCACATATTCAAGACAACAGGAATGGAAGAGCTATCAAAATACAAATGGATGGTGGATATGGAGACCCTGTCTTTCCCTCTCACATACTCAGTGGGTGCACTGAGGACAGATACCCCCAGGTCTGGTGCAGAAGCCATGCAGCTGGTGCATGCAATGGTAACTCAGAACTCCAAAAATAGCTCAGCTGATTGTACCACATTAAAGCAGAAAATTAATATCTTTAACCACTCCTTTCATTTGACAATACTTTTTTCTCTGACACAATCTGCCTCTCCCACACAATAAAATCTCCAACACCATCTGTAAACAATGAATTCTTAATTCATTTTACACTCAGTTGTACATCAAAGTTTATGACAGGTGTTTTTAAAATATACATAATACATCTAGTACTCTTACCTTAAACCAGCAGGATGTCTGAACAAATCCAGTGAAAACGTAGCCAACTTCCTAAGAAAAAGAATAATTATTTACATATATATATGTAAAAATAAAATCTGTAAACAAAACTATGACTGTGACGTGTATGAAGATAGCCAGTCTTGTGAGAGCTTTGTCTGCCAGCAGTACATGAAGATACACATCCTCCTTCCCGCCCCATTCTTTGGTTAACCCCAACTATAGGTGAATATTGAAACTTATTTGCTGCTAATATTCATTTTCTTGTCCCAGGTCTGATCAGCATATGAAAATTGCCGATATATTGCATCACAAATGATAAAGGAAATTAATAATGATTAAAATACTTTTTGGTCTTATCTTTTATGGTATGAATAATAAGACAATAAATTCAAAACAAAACCTGAACCTTTTCTGCAGATTTCTCAAAGATTCTTTTTTAGTTCCACAGCTTTTTTCATCATTCCTGAGAGTTATCATTCTTTTCAAAATTAATGAAGACCTAAGACTAGTGAAACTAAAAATTTCAGATTCTTAGAGGCTAAAATAAGAATTACTGTTAGTTTGCATTAAAAGTATTAAAAATAATTATATTGTCTTACTGTTCTTTATGCAATTTTAAGACAACTAGTAAAAGATGATGACATTTAACTTCAAGAGTGCTGAAAAGATCAAATTTTTGGCATTATTACTGAGTTTTATTCATTATATAAAAGCAGGGGGAAACTGAATAAAGTTGAAGGAAAGAAAATGCAAAACCCATTAAGAATCACTTCTTCATAAGAGTCTTATTGAGCTTCTAAAACTCATTACTACAAGGTATCACTGAAACCAGAAGTGGCCATCAGAACTGATAGGAAAGAAGCCTCATGTCTGGCTTCACAGAAAAGTAAATATTAGGGTGCTTTAAATCCTGCCTCTGCTCTCTGACAAATTCTTTCAGTTCTGATCAGAGAACTCACTCAAATACCTTGATGTTTCTGTGATGAAATGACCAAATGAAGTATTATAGGGAGAGGCTTGGGGTTTGTTTTCAATGGCTCAGACATGCATCACATTGTTCTGGGATGGATGAAAAAGCCTAAAAGTGAGAAGCTGAATTATCACTGATTTACCTTCAGTTTCCTTACCCCAATATGTTCTAAAAGACTGAAAGTATGAGTCCATAAAAGTGACTTGCATTTCAATTCAATTGCACTTCCCATTCCAGTTATTACAGAATAAGCACCTAAGTGACAGCACCCTTTTTAAAACCCTTTAGGATGTATTTTTCGTGGTAACTCAACTAATAGCCACATATAAATTTCAGCTTAGATCTTGACCTCAAATTTACTGCCCATCAAGACAGGTCCCCTTGTTTCAGACCCAAGTTCCTGCTTCTCCTTTTGCACCTCATTTTGTTTTATTTTAACTATCTAATTTAGAAATACCTTTACGGTAACTTCTTACAGAGTTGAAGACCCATGTCAAAAGATTCCTCTGATGACATCCCATACATTCCTACACAGACCTGTAATACCTGCTTCCCACTTACAGATTTTTTTTTTAATTATTTTTTTTTGCAAATATATTAAGGCATTGACTTCTGCCAGCTATATAATGGAGAAAGTATGTAAAGGGAACATGAGCAAAAAGGACATTAGAGCTACAGCTGGAACACATAAAATATCTTGAGGAAGGAAGTTGTGGGGAAAGTACAAGCATTAGGTTTTCTGAAAGCTGCAGATTGATGCGACCATCACCAGGAAAGTTTCCCCAGTTATTTTAACTACAGGAGGAGAAAGACCAGGACCAAGGTATTTGAAACAGATGAGGAATGGAACGAAGCTCTAAATTAATTTCTCTAGGGAGTAAAGATGGGGTTGATCATGTTTTCTGTATTTTATCTAAAGCTGGTTCATTTTTTTTGTTTGTTTTGTTTTTTACTTTCTCCATTTTTCCATTTTCAGATTCTAAAAAAAGATAGGAGGCTGTCAAACAAACAAGCAAACAATACAATTTTTCTATCATTCCTTTTTAAAATTCCTATTATTAGAATTGTAAATCCTGGAGGTCCATTCACTCAGAAGGAGGGATCAGCAGGTGTTTTATATATGAAATCTGCAAAGCTTTTTGTTTGATTTTCAACAGGAAAAAAAAAAAAAGCAATTTAGCGTAGATCACAGAGTTAACCAGTGAGAGATGAAAAATAGTCCAATCAATCTTCCAACACTGCAATTCTGTATTCTGTGACTGAATAATCAGATCCTTCAAACTCCACACTAGAGTTTAGTCTGCAATTCACACTGGAGTGTAAACTCCAGGTCCCTACCCACCCCTATTTCCTTTAGTTTAATATTAACATGGCCGTAATATTATAATGACAACTTAAAAATAAATTCTGAAGCAAGCATACATATTTCTCACTTGTATTACCCTGTGCAATATTTCCCTCGGATGCTGAGGCCTTTCCCCTTAGCTCAGTCTTCTTGTTAATTGTAAGAAAGAGCCCAGTCCCATCCAGAACACAACACTTGATATCTATAATGTCCACTTCCTGAAGTATGTCTATTCATGTTTATGTGTTTTAACCAACGTATGTTTATGTCCAGTAGGCTCAATTGTCCTAGTATTTACAGTAACTTTACACTGCTGTGCATTTATTGATTTCAGTTGCATTTACTCCCAGTTCACCTTGTCATTACTAGGAAGAGAGACGTGCTCATAGTTTTTATGATTATTTGAGATTTTTTTTTCAAATAGATGTGAAGCAAAACACTGCTGTGAGCAATTTGGCACAATTTATGCCAGATATAATTTTACTTTATTTTCCATCTATTACAAATGCACATGACATTGGAGATGTTGTTTCTTGTAGAGAAAAAAAAAAACCCTCATAAATTCCACTGAGTAACAAACTATTTTAAGTGGCTGTATATTTGAATAGCTCATAAATATTCCTGATTTCAGCACTGGATTTACTATATTTTTAATTTTCCAACAGATTAGTCATCGTTTTAAAGGTTTAATCTGAAACCGTCTGATCTATTTAAAGGGCACAATGTACTTAACTATTCAAAAGGCACTTGATCCCATGAATGCACTTTGCTAGTAATGGGATAGTCATTTTCCAGGCCAGTAGAAAGCTATTACTCACTGGAACACAAACAGATTGTGAGAGGGAACGCTCAGGCTGATGGCTGGCAGCCTGACAGAGGGAAAAAGGAAATATGGCCCTTTTCAGAATGAAGTTGCATTGACTCTATCTGTTCCAAACATTTGACTCAACTCTTTTCTTCCCGTGATACTTATGACAATAATAGGATAACAGATTTATGTCATGAAGGCACTGACCTTTGTCAGAGGGAACATTTTGACAGGAAAAGATGTGATATGCTGCTATGCTCTATAATTTTGACAATGATTGACAGTGTGGCTGTATGTCGACATGGCAAACTTACACTTTTGCTTTTACATTGTCATCCTTGGATTAACTCCTGTATTTTTAGTGTCTTTGATCATATAAATGTTTTTTAATGAAATTACTAGATGTAGCCAAATCTTGCTGCCAGGAAGCCTTGAATCA
>NW_010337841.1:0-44708 GCF_000700745.2 Antrostomus carolinensis | reverse complement strand
GAAAGATGGTTTTTGGGTAAGGTGACAGGTAAACCTAGAGAACACTCGTGGCTTTGTTTTTTTCACTCCAGGGTGAGGATACCCTCAGTTTAAGAAAGTCCAATTTGCCTGTTTTGTTGCTGAATGTTGTATTTTGATGATGAACATTTGATTCTTCTCATTTTTCCATTGAAGGGATAGATTTGATGGAATATGAGCAAATTTTAACTTTTAGAAAAGAGATGTTACTGCGTGGAATTTGAATATTTAGGATATAATCAATACATTAATTAAATTATTTTTCCTTGTCTTCAGGATTAGTTGATAGAGACACTTCATCACCATAGTAACAAAGCATCCTATCCATAATAAAAAGCTACATGTACAGGTAGTTAGAAAAGGTGAAAAAGAAAGAGATACAGAAAAATCCATTTGTCCAAAGATAGGGTGCAAATGTTCAGTATCTTTTTTGGAATTAAAAATAAGTTCCAATTTACAGTTCAGTAGTAAAATTAAACTGTTTACACTGCCTGTTTTTCCTGTCTGAGTAATGACCTCTGATTTTGGGGGTGTTGCAGTATAGCAATGTGTTATGGCATGCAGTTTTCAACTTTTTTTCAGTCTAGCATGAAAAATATCCTCAGTGTTGTGCAGTGCAAAAAAAATTGATAGCTTCGGCCCTAGAGGATCTTATCTTGCAAACCCTTACACATGAGTAATTTCATTCATATAGAGTTTATTTCTGTTCCTAGTGAAATCACTGGTGAAATTCCCAGTAATTCCAGTAGAGCGGGATCAAGACCAAGAATATTAACATTGACTTATATGAGAGTTCTCAGAGAACAAATCAAACTGGAATGCAATCAAAGCAATGAAAACTTGTTTTCTGTCTTTCACCTTTCATGATTTAGGTATAAAATTGCCTAGATGTAACATCACTTTTCATTCAGCTCTCTGAGTGACATATAATGAGGTTTCCTTGTTCACTATGACACTTTGACAAATGTTGTGTTACTATTGCTCTTAAAAGTGACTATACAAAACATCCCCACTCTGGAAGCGTAGTGCAAGTATAGTGAGAATCCAAATGAATTATGCATGAAACATGAGAAAGGAAGCAAATGTTAACTAATTTCAAAATGGGTCAAAATCATGACAATTTAGTTGGTGACAAGCAAAGTCATTTTTCTAAAATATTAACCGTGTCCCTTCTGCTAGATTGATTTCCAGAGCAGAAAAGGTCATTTTCTAGGCAGATGGGGAATTTCCCAAGCAGAGGAGAATTCAACTTCTACATGCCAGATATAATGAGAACCAATAAATTAGATAAAGCTCCTGTTTACCTAAGCTGAAATATTGATGGCCAAGCCCACGAGAATGCTAATGTCTACATTCATCATTTTTTTAAGTCTTGAAATTTAGAGCACAGTAATACATGTTGTGATAGATCTATATATCATATATACAGTTACATTAGAAAAGTACCAACCACAGAATACAAATATAATGCAACTGAATAAGTTCAGTTTCTTCTATACAAATTTCACTTTTATCAGCTAAAATGAACTGGGATGTAAAGCAGTACTAAGAATAACCTGTATGACTCGAAGTACTGATAGCAGATCTTTTAATTTTTGTGTTCCCAGTGACTAGAAGCTGCTATACAAGCTACGTGACGTGATCTGGTGGTCTTCATCCAGTTACCAGATTGTGACACCATATGGCTCCTTCATATGTCAGTGCAATCCAGGCACAAGGATTGTAACAAACCTTTCAAGACAGAAAGGTACCATATGACTGGAAAACAGCAAGTTCAATAGCTTAAGTTAAGAGAACAAAAGTGATCCATATAGCTAAAGGTCTTTAATGCCAGCTTCTAAAGAATGCATTCTGAAGGAAAGAATAATTAAAGGTATGAAGACAAGTGGAAAATAGGTAAAAATACAAAACTTGTTTACCGACAGAACATTACATGAAAATAACCTGCTAATTTAGACGATGAAATGGCCTGTAAGAAACTGTAGGCCTATCTCAAGGACATGTCAACATATGCAGGGGAAAACAGACAGGAGGTTTTTCTAAAAGTTTGTGCACAGCTGCACAAACTATGCAATCATGGGTAAGATGGCGTCTAAAACCAGAGTAAGGTGATGGAGTGTGGTGGTGGATGGGTACAAAGATGAATGCACATGTTGAACACGTATGGATGGACAGCATGTGCATGGATAACACATACAGAGTTCTGCAAAGTAGCAGGCCATAAGTCCTGTAGAGACCTTATAGATCAAGAACAGAGGAGAGGTCACAGGAAAAAAGAAAGTTGTGTCAGGCATCTGCTAGAGATTGATTGATCAAAAAGAGTACATTAATGAAGCCTGCTTGAAATCTCGTGATCACTAGTCTTGATTCTCATGGAATACTTTAACCATAATTACTAGCAGGGTCACACAGTAGGGTACAAGAAATCCCAGAAATTTAGAGATTGTTTTGATACAGCTACTGGTGGGTTGATTGGAGTAGCTTTTACTGTACATGCATGTGCCATGAGAAATAAATGGGATCAGGATCTGATACTCATGAACATAATATTGATTCAGGGATGTGATGTAATTAATGTAATAATATAATAGAATCATAGAATGGTTAGGGTTGTAAGGGACCTTAAAGATCATCTAGTTCAACCCCCTACCATGAGCAGGGACACCTTCCACTAGACGAGGTTGCTCAAAGCCTTATCCAACCTGGCCTTGAACACTTCCAGGGAGGGGGCATATGATATTCAGGGATGTGAAAGTTTACTTCAGTGATCTTAGGGCTGTAACATTTAAAATCCTGAGGAAAGTGAAGAAAGTGAGTAGCAAAATAAAGACATCCAGGATTTCAGGAGATCAAACTACAGTTTTTTGGAGAACTGTTAGGCAAGATCCCATGAGATACTGCCTCAAAAGGCAAAGAGGTCCACGAATCCTTGCTGATCTCATGAGGTTCAAGAAGGTCAAGTGCAAGGTGCTGCACCTGAGTTGGAAAACTCTTGGTATCAATACAGACTGGGAGATGAAGACATTGAGAGCAGCCCCACTGAGAAGCATTGGGGGTGCTGGTGGAAAAAAAACTGGTCATGAACTGGCAATGTTCACTCACTGTCCAGAAAGCCAACCGTATCCTGGACTGCACCAAAAAAAGCTTGGCCAGCAGGTCAAGGGGGGTGATTCCACCCCTCTACTCTGCTCTGGTGAGACCTCACCTGCATTGATGTGTCCAGCTCTGGAGTCTTCAGTACAAAAAAGACATGGACCTGTTGGAGCGGGTCCAGAGGAGGGCCACAAAAATTATCACAGGGATGGAACGCCTCTGCTGGGAGGACAGGCTGAGGGAGTTGGGGCTGTTCAGCCTGGAGAAGAGAAAAGTCCAGGAAGACCTTATAACAACCTTCCAGTACTTAAAGGAGGCTTATAAAAACAATAAGGACAGACTTTTTAGAAGGACCTGTGTGTGTACAACAAGAGGTGATGGTTTTAAACTAAAAGAGGGGAGATTTAGACTAGATATAAGGAAGAAACTTTTTACAGTGAGGGTGGTGAAACACTGGAACAGGTTTCCCAGAGAGGTGGTAGAAGCCCCATCCCTGGAAACATTCAAGGTGAGGGTGGATGGGGCTCTGGGCAACCTGATCTAGTTGAAGATGTCCCTGCTCGCTGCAGGGGGGTTGGTCTAGATGACCTTTAAAGGTCCCTTCCAACCCTGACTATTCTATGAGTCTATGATTCTGTCTTCAAGGGTAACCTCTTCAAAGTGCAAGAATGGCCCATCCGGATGTGGAGGAACTTGAGCAACAGTAACAGAAGATTAGCACGCATAAAAAGGGAAATCCAGAGTAGCTCAAACACAGAAAGGAAGTCCAAAGAAGGAAGAAGCAGAGATGGATTATCTGAAAGGACTATAGAGAGTTGTCCTGAGTGAGCAGGGATGGAGTTAGAACAGCCCCACAACTGAGCTAGAGTTCAGTCTACCAATAGATGTGAAAGGCAATAAAGAGAGTTTATATAAGTACATTAGACAACAACAGGCTGACCAAGGAAAATGCTTGTCATGCGCTGAAGGGGGTTGATGACACTGTGATGAAAAACACAGAATGTTAAGTTACTCTATTCTGTCTTTTGCCAGTCTTTATTGGTAAGTCTGTTTTCACCTTACCAGATCTCTGTGCCTAACAATAGAGTTTGGGGTGTGAGGGAAAGCACAACAGAGGGCAATACTACTAGGAACTACTCTAACAAACTGGATATATATAAAGCCATGGAAACAGTTGAGATATGTCCAAGTATACTGCAGGCACTGATATTTTTTTGAGAATGCTTTCTGCCATTTTGAAAGATCACAATGACTACTGGAGGGAGCAAGTGATTAGAAAAATTCAATGTTATGCTCTAGAAAGAGTAAGGAGGGGGATTCAGATAATTATAAGCTAAATAAAGAGCAGAACAGAATGTTGGGACTAGAACAACTCTACATAACAGCACAGTCGGAGGACCAACACTCTGGGGGGCATCTTTGCAGGAAAGGATGTAGTGGCCTGATGAGCAATAAGTTGAAAACCACTATCCTTGCTATCATAAGGACTAAGCACTTTCTAGGCTGCATCAATAACAGTGTAGCCAGTCAGCCAAAGAAAGTGATGATCTCCCTCAACTCAGCTACCATGAGACCATATCCAGAGTACTATGGCTAGTTTGGGGTTCCTCAGTATAGCAATGACAAACTGAGGAAATTCCAGCAGAAGCCACCAAGATCAAAATCAGTGGCTGGAGCATTGGAGCACCTGGCTTTGAGCATTGGAGCACCTGGGATTGAGAGAGCTGTAATTGTTTATCTGAGGGAAGTAAAAGCTGTCTTCAACTAAAAAAAAAAAAAAAAAAAAAAAGAGGGCATAGAGAGGCTCATCTCTCAGGTCCACAGTGAAAATATAAGAGGCAACAAGGGAAATTCCATTTGGATATCAGGGTAATAGTTTTTGTAATAAGAGTAATTAAGCACTGGACCAGGTTGCTCAGAGAGACTATGGAGTTCTCATCCTTGGAGAAGATCGCTGTGCATCCCTGAGAAATCTGGTCTGCCTTTGAAGCTGGTCCTCTAGAGAACTTGCAGAAGTTTGGACTAGGTAATCTCAGACAACATTTCTAACCGTAACTACTCAGTGATGCTTTGACTTTTAAGTATATAACAAAGAACTGATGAGTGGGTAGTGAACTATAGTATCCTGGAAAAAAAATGTTCCAGCAGAAGGAGACCACCAGCAAAATTTTCTTTAAAAGTTTCCATTGCAGGTTTGGTAGAACAGCACCTGGAAGCTGCAGTACAGTGATTTATTACTTTCTTACATGTAAAAAGACTTTTTCAACTGGAACCTCATTCAGAAAAAAACATTCTAAAACTTCAGCCAGTATTAAAATGGAAAATTCATCTCCCTCTTATTTTTTTTAGTGAAAAAACCCAAACAAACAAATAACACAACAAAAAAAGGCAACCAAAAAAACAGAAAACTCTTGAGAAAACAATTTTCAAATAGAATTGAATCTGGTGTAATATGATGGGATACCTCCTATTTTGATCCAAATGTTTTTCTCCTGGTATAGCTCCTTTGCATTGATCTATTATCTTAATGCTGAACAAGTAAAACCCCTGGGAATTCTCCTTCTGTAAGGAAAATCCTAGCTGTCAGAGAAAGCAAGTATATCTGCATTTGCTCCAGGGTACGGAAAAGAAAGCCACTTCCAGGGCAGGGATAGGAAGCTAAAACAGCTCATTATGATGAATATTAGTTTTGACAGTAATGAAGAAGACTATTGCCTCTCTGTACAAGTACCTAAATATGTTGAATAATGAGACTGCTGAAAATAGATATGCATTCCACACAGGTTGGGGCAAAAGTTTGTTTTGTTGTTTTTGTTTTTGCTTTTGTTTTTAAAGAAGGAACAACAACAGAAAAGCTCAGAATCATTGACTTTTGGAACACTTTAAACTTACTAAAATAAATTAATACTATAAAATAATGCTGAAGGAAAAGAATATCTATGTTACTTATTAAGGGAAATATTTCTTCTGCGAGAGTTACATTGTTTTTCATAGCAATAATTGAAATCTGGTGCTGGATTCTGATTTTTCTTGTAACTATATAAATCCAAAGTAGCATAATCATTGAAGTATTTGTTATGAATATTTACATGGCTTTCTGAGAGTAGAATTTAGTTCATATATTTCCAATTTTCAATCATTATTTTGTTTTGTTTTGTTATATCAAGGAATAACTGACTGTAGCACAGAAAGAATCAGTATAATCAGCATTTTAAAGCACATTGCCTTTGAAACTACAGCCTTCTACCCATTTAGGATCATATTTCAGAAAACACATGAAAGAACTTATTTACGGAGACTAATGAGAAAAACATCAAAACTATATAAGCCATGTATTTGTATTTTCTTAAGACACACTGACGAATTCTAGACTAACCTGTCCTGTTAATAAGTTTTATTTATGAATAATGTCAGGCTATAAAACACCACACAATTTTCAGTACAGTCCAGAGACTCAAAAGTCTTCCTCTGCCATTCACATTCAGTGTAGTTCTGGATTCCAGACAAAATTCCAGACAGGACGATTTATGCAATGTGCACACAGTGCATTAATCCACTGCACTACAAAGTCCATTAATTTTGAATACTGCTATCAATTGCACTACATGACATGGTGATAACTACATTATTACCTTTATAAAAATGTCTTTCCTGATACTGGGAGCCTCATTTTTACTCTCTGGACACTTTGTGCAGTTTTGTACATGCACATGGTTAGATAGAAATCTCAAATACGTATGCATATATGTGAAATATTTGCATTAATGTTTATTACATCTTTAGTATCATAATATCAGGATGCATAATATTTAATTATAGAATTGCAGAATTGCCTCAACTGGAAAAAAACTATTTATGGACTTGTACCGTGAAGTCCAATTGTTAACCCAACACTGACAAGTTCCCTAAACCATGACTAAGCCATGTACCTAAGCACTATGTCTGCATGACTCTTCAGTTCCTCCAGGGATGGGGACTAGACCACTGCCATGGGAAAACTTTCCAATCCTAAGAACACTTACAGGAAATAAATTCTTCCTAAATTAAATCGGAGATCCATCAACATTTTTATTTGATTATTTTTATTGTTAAATATTATAAATTAAATTATCCATACACGGAAACTAACGAAATTAAAGGCCAACAATAGAAAACAAAACTATTCCCTTCCATTTTGGTGGTTCTAAAAGGATCAGACCAAGGATCTAAGGAGAAATTCTGTTTTGACTGAACCATTCAATTTTATGGAGCCAAGGTGTTCATTTCAGTTTTAGAAGAGAGACTCACATTGTATAGATTCAGATATTTATAGTGTTTACCCTATATGAGCAGGGAAGAACTAGGTACTTCTTATTAAATTCAAGGCATGTAAGTGTGTAAATCAGCTAACTGAACACGATCAGAGGAATTTCAACAGGCTGGTGGGATGAGTTGACAGAAACCCCATGAAGTTCAATAGTCCCAAATGAAATGCTAATAAATACAGTTAAATACAGGGATTATTTCTTTAAAGGATTTTTTTAAGGTTGTTGTTGTTTGTTTGTTTTTTTTTTAATTGAAGGATGGTCAAATACTGAAGCAGGTGTTCCAGAAAGGCTGTTCAATTTCCATCCTTGGGTGCGTTCAAGATTCAGCTGGAGACAGCCGTGTACAATCTGATCTAATCAGACCTGCTTTGAGCAGAAGGTTGTACTAGAAGCTTTCCAGAAGTCCCTGCAAAACTAAATTATTCTCTGATTCTATGACTTTAAAAGATTTTATTGGCATCTTCAGTTGGCAAATAGATGGTTATAGAAGCTGTTTTAGATGTGCAGAGTGATAGGATAAGACATGAAAGACACAATCTGTAGAAGAGGAAGACTTCCAGATAAATATAAGGAAAAACTTCATGATGAGGATAGTCAAGCACTGGAAAAGGGGACAAGAGAAACTGAGAAATTTCCAGGCTTGGAAATATTCAGCATATGGTTGAAAAAGATCTTAAGCAACCTGATCTAGTTTTGAGGTTAGTCTTGCTTTTTGTGGGAGCTTGGACTCCACCAACTCCAGAGGTCATCTAAAATCATTGTATGATTCTGAACATGTAAAATTCCCTTATATTTTCTTTCATTTTTAAGGGTTTATATGAAAAGTTGCCTTCAGGAATTCTGCAATTATTTTTTTTTTGATGGAAATATCAACACCTGGTTGCAAAAATATCCCAGAGCAATATTTCTATTTTCCACATACACACATACTCTGTGCATTATTTTACAGCATTTTCTGGTTCAAGTTTGTATCTGCAAAGATATAAGTACCTCAGAAAATGTGGCTATATATATGATACCATCCACATAATGCATAATTAACCATAGATTTCTTCTCCACTTTTAAATAAGACAGAATTAGTAGAGCTGGAAATAATCAAGGTTTATATGACCTAATCTAATTTTTGTTTCTTCTTGAATTATCTCCAAGAGATGCTTATCACATGTTAACTGAAGAAGAAAAAACACTTTTTTATTATAGAAATTAATTGACACTGATCTGTCTATGGGTGGTCAAACAATTTCAACAGAATATGTTTGTAGGAGAGAAATGTGGCTGTCAGATGTTTTAAACCACACTCTACTTTCCATACATCTTTTTCATTTGTTTTCAGAAGGCAAAATTCTGAAAAGTTTGGTTTTTTTTGTTTTTTTTTTTACATTAAAAACTGGATACTGACAGTGAATATTTTACCATCCTGAAAATGGGATGATATTTATATTTCTTAAAGGACTCTCTCTCTCTCTCTATATATATATATGTATATATATATGTTAAAATTTTTTGCTGGACATAAATCTCCTGTAACACATTAGAGCCAAGGAACCTTCATCTTAACATGCATGAAGCAAAGTAGTGGGGTACAATAACTTAAGTAGTTTAGCCAAGTGACTAGAGAATGTTTTGGGTTGTTTTTTAGGGTGGTTTTTTTTGTTTGTTTGTTTGTTTGTTTTGGGTTTGTTTTTTTATGTTTAGTAATCGAATCATAAAATGGTTAGGGTTGGAAGGGACCTTAAAGATCATCTAGTTCCAACTCCCTATTGGGTCAATATAATTTGAGTTCTTTTGAAATATTTGTTCATATATACCACCAGGAGCAGCATTTATCTTTTGCATGTAACTCTTCTATTCAAGGCCTCTTCCATGAAAGACAGTGGTAGAATTAAGGCATGCATTTAAGAGGTCTTTTTGATTTATTGTTCTTCTAACCTGCATGCAAACAAAACAAAAACCTCTTTCCTGTCAAAAGATAGTCCCAAATAAGAATTTAGGAATGGATTTATACTTTGGATAAGAATAAGAAAAATCCTTCCTCAAACAAACTATTAACGGAATTCTGCTTTTGTAGACAGAGTATCTGTAATGTATGGTGCTGAAAGTGATGTTTTCAACCGTACTTAAGAAAGAAGCTACATAAAAGTCATGTGGTATAAAGTCAAGCAGCACTGACCTATTTAGTCTGATGAAGAAGAAGACAAACCACTGGCATAATATCAGGGTAGATGGCCTTTCGCCTCTTACATGTCAAGCTTCTTGTATGCCAACTGCCATGGTGCTATTTGTCTTTGTTAGTAGGACTCTAGGTTAAATAAGCAAGAGGTTAAAGAAAGGGGTTTTTTTTCTGGATGAATTAATTCCCAAAAGTTGCGATGACATCCTTGGGGCCATTTATAAATTTGTTATCTGTATTTTAACTTACCACTTCCAAACCATTTACAGCAGCCGCTGGGGCCAAAAGTCCTATTATACTCTTCGTTCTGTGAGCACAAATAACTGATATCTAAATATTTAATTGGCCTGCAGTTGTGGACTGTTTTTCCTTGATACAGCCTAAATATGCAGTTCTATGTATGTATGAGCCAAAGAAAGCTCAAAACCCATTTTCACAAAGACATTTGGACCTTCAAAGAGTTATTTATTTATTTGTTTGTTTATTTATGTGAGTAATTTCGTTAAAGTTGATTCATAAAGTATTAGGTAAATTCAGAGGGGTTAGTGAGACTGAAGCTTCAGTGGTTAATATTGGTGTGTTGAAAATCTCATATTGGGTCATGAAAGGGTAAGCAGTAGAATGGAAGAGAAAATTAAAGATTTTTCTTTCTGTTTCAATATAACATTTTTTTTTTATCGTGTTTATCTTTTCCTTTTCAGCTTTGATGGAATCAGTTGCAAGTTTTCTGACAGCTCGAACTCTGGTACAGTGAAATAAAGTCAGGGTAAGAAAAGCTGAATTCTTTTAGTGAAAAGATATATAGAAAACACTCTAGGAATAGGTAGCACTCCCCATCCTCTGTCTCTCAACAGTCTTAGTACACTGGGTTTGAATGCCCAAAAATACTCCCTGCCTGAACTTTGATTTTTAAAGCATCTTTACTGTCACTGTTCTGATACTGCATCTGCAGTCAAAGGAACTGTTGCGTACTGGTAGCTACACAAAATGACTTGTAGTTCTCATACATCGTCCATTCTCTCATCTCCTTCTAGGACAGACACAGAAACATCCTTTTAAAATTCTTTATGTTTTTAACACTTTTTCTTATTTTTATTGACTCCTATACAGGGAACTAATGAATTTTGAACCTCAACCATCTCTGAATTTAGCTTGTTCTTATTATGTATCTGCAAAATCTTTTTGTCCCTCTGGGCCACCAGACTTTTTAAAATTCCAAAATAAGAGAAATACAATATTTGTAACACACATATCTAAATTTCTGAGTAGATACTTACTCAATTGCTCAATCCAATGAGCAATTCTATATACTTGTGACATTTTATAACTTGATCTGTGTCTACACAAGGGTAAAAGCAGCATAGCAAGCTTTTTAGTCTTGCTCAGTGTTGCTTGTGACCTTTCAAAAGTGTAATCCCTCCTGCCTCAGAGGTTTTCAGCCAACCCTAAATAATCCACCAGTCCCTAATTTTTTTTAAGGTGTTGTGGGATGCCTACCCATGCAAAGGCTATGTCTTTAACTGCAACGTAGACATACTCTTACTGTGCTACTAGCATCCCTTCTGTGCTATCAACAGTACACGAGTAGAATAATGCTGTTCAAAATTATCAGCAGACACTAAGAGGGAGATTCAGTAGAATAAGAGACATCAGTCACAGATCTGCGCTCTAAAAATATATTCAAGTGACTGCAGAAGAGTCATCTGGTTAAATAATCTGTGGTTTAAAAGTGACTTTCTAGCCACCAATGATAAATTGCTATAGAATAACTACTGGATGTTGGCTCACCCTCACAGTGAAGAATTTCTTCCTAATATCTAATCTAAACCTCCCCTCTTTCAGCTTAAACCAATTTCCCCTTGTTTTGTCATTAACTGCGTTATAAAAAGTCCTTCCCCAGCTTTCTTGTAGCCCCTTCAGGTACTGGGAGGCCACTGTAAGATCTCCCTGGAGCCTTCTCTTTTCCAGTCTGAAAAACCCCAACTCTTTCAGCCTGTCCTCACAGGAGAGGTGCTCCAGCCCTCGCATCATCCTCATGGCCCTCTTCTGGACTTGTTCTAACAGGTCGATGTCTTATGTTGGGGGCTCCAGAACTGGACTCAGTACTCCAGGTGGGGCCTTACGAGAGCAGAGTAGAGGGGCAGAATCCCCTCCCTCGACCTGCTGGCCACGCTTCTCTTGATGAAGCCCAGGATACGGTTGGATTTCTGGCCTGCAAGCACATATTGCCAGCTCAATTGCAATCATCTCCCTGTTTAATTTGCTTCTAATTTTTCTATTTGCTGTAGCTACAGACCTTCTCTTCATGCCACTGAAACTGTAAGAACTCTTTTTTTCCTTACAGCGGTGTACAATTCCCATTGTAAGTAGCACAGATCTCTAAATGCAGTTTCTAAATACTATAATAATATAAAACAGCATTAAAATAAATGTGTTGATGATTGTGCAAATAGTTCAACAATCAGTTGCTACAGTGTGATACAGTATTGGATTTTCATCTGTGAACTCAGTGAATTAATTAGACTTCTCAGTTTTAATGTAGATCGGTAAAAATTGTCTTATTTCATATATCAGTTGCACAGTCAACAAAATTGTCATTAAAAAAGGTACTTTTGGTCAGTGCAACCCTGTCACATGAGGTGAGACAGCATTATTCAATTAAACCATAACTGGAGAATATTATGGATTTGCTTCATAGGATAATCAGGACCAAAAAACATTATGCACATTCTGAAACCTTTCTTACCAGTATATGCAGTGCAACTCAAACATATTGATCGTGACAATGTTATCCAAATCCCACATAGTTTTCCACTGCTGTGACAATGCTCCAGGGCTGCATTTAAGGGTAATCAAGACTAGCACACAGAGGAAACTGAAACATACTACTCACTGCTTTTTCCTTCCACGTGTAGGCCTACAATTACTTCCCCTTGTTTCATACTCTGTATTATGTGGAATGACATCATTGAGTAGGCTTGCAATTTATACTGCTGCAAAAGGGAAACTGTGCTGGAGATAAACTAGATTGATACCTTGTCACAATAAAGGTCTCATCTTCAATCATAAAAGCTCCAAATTGTCCATCAAGAAAGGAAATACTGGCAGTGATAATTTATAAAAGGACATTATTAAAGAAACAAGGTAAAGGAACTCTATTCAGTCCTTCCTATTCCAAAGCTGTTTGGTTTTTATTATCCAGTGCTTGCTGGCCACACTCTATTATCAAATTGGCACAAATCTCACTGAATTGATTCAGTTCAATGGCATACTATAAAGTGTGCAGATTATGACTCATATTGTTATCCTCAAAGAATATTACTTTTACGCCACCATCCCTCATCCTCCAGCTTTTCTTCTCTGTAGTCTCCACACCATCATTAGCGGTTTTGCCGAAGCAAAATAAAAACAGGAGGACATATTGTTTTTTTAGTAGATTCAGGATATTTGAAGAAAACTCTATCTGAAATATCAGAATAGCTAAAGATAGAACAAAGAGGAGACTTGTCCTCACTGCAGGGCTTTTCCTGGTTGCATTTTTTCTTTAAAAAAAAACAAACTCTTGAGACTTTCTCTGCTGTATTTTAAATAATATTCCATCTAAAGTTTGTTCCACAGTCCATTGCATTCATTAAGTCTTCCACTACAAAGGACATTATAAATATAGTGTAAGAAAATCTTTTTACATGTGACCCGCACCATCAACAATCATTTCAGTTCCTGTTCTACTTTTATTAGCACTGAGGTTTTAACTTCCGTATCATTTTCACATTTCCTTTTGTATATTTGCATTCTTCTGCAAAAGTAAAATCTGTAGGTTTTTCTTCTCCCTTCTATATTTAAACCTTATCAGATTTACTGAGACTACTTTGGCGTGTTTAAAGTTGATTGTTTTCTGCCCTTTGAACAGACTAGTGGGAAAAAACAAACAAACAAACAAAAACCAACCCAACAAACAAACAAACAAAACCCCCCCTATATATTCAGATCACGGCTAATATGAAGGGGCTTCCTTCATATTACTTCTACTAATAATATTAATTTTAATGTCAAGTTTATTTTCATTTATAGCAGTATGAACTTGAAGTAAAGAAAATGACTTCAGTGAATTTACCATGGACTTTCAGTTAGTAGAGGCTCTGACCCTTGGAGATCACTGAAGTTGTTTTGGATTTACCTCATGGTAATATATGAGAGAATGAATCTGAGATTTATTTACAGGAGTATAAAAGGGTAAATTTGCAGAGGACAATACAAGGGCCAATTTAATTACCATCAGCAGCATCCCTGAGAAACTGCTGGCTTGGCGTTTATTAGTTGAGATCATTTTCTGTACAAGCTGGATGGATTCTTGGAAGAAACGAGAGTGCAAAATCCCATTTGCAAACACTAACAGTCCATTGTAATCTCTCTGACACATTTCTATTAAAGTATTAAATACAGCTCAGCTTTAATGACTTTCAACAAAAAACTGCCAGTCCAAACAACTGTCTTTAGGGTCTCGTATATTATTATTTTTTTCCTCAGTTACCTCCCATGGCATAAAATATTACTTATCATGTAGCAACCTGAACAGCTATTAAAAAACCATCTGAAACAAAGAACAAAACAAGGCAACTACACCTGTTTATTATGTCCATTCCCGTATGGTATTGACTACCAAACCCACCCAGTCTTGGGGGTAGAAATAAATCTTGTTAATTTAATGACTGGACAATAAAATAATATGTCCTGCTCATTTTTAATAATGTAACATGTAATAAAACACCCTTTGAACTCTGGTTTGGAGAGAGAAATTTATTTTCATGTTATTCACAGTTAATTGCTTGTGATATTAATTACAGAACAGCAATGATATTGAACACATTGAGAAATTGGACCCATTGTACCCAGTGGTCTAACTGATCTTTCTTTAGCTTTCACAATTTATCAGGGAAAATGTGATAGTTATAATGCAGAGCAGGACATGTACAAACTGAAGTGATCTGAAGTAATCCTTAAGAGTGTCTACAGAGCTACAACTAACAATGCTGTTTTCAAGGCTAGGAGGCTCCAAATGGATGAGAAGAATTGCTACCTAATGGAAACAAATATAAATGTTGATAAGGCAAGAGAAATTAAGGAACTAACATAGAAAAGCCCTAGATAGCTGCACTCTGTCTTAATCAAATTGTGGTTTAATTTTTCTAGCTAGTCTGATTTATAGTTTCTTGAAAGTCATGGGGACAGTTCCATTGTTCTGCTGGGATGTGTGGTATTTTCTATCAAAATAAGTTTGTTATAGTTCTTAATTTCTAGTAGATGCTGTAACATAAACCAAGCATAGTTAAAAATAAAACAAAAAACTAACAAAAAAAGCCACCCAAAACAATGTTGATCCATTGCTCAGTAAAGAAAATTTAATTTTGATACCTCTTGAAAGGTAAGAGAGAAAGAAAGATATATTTAGAAAAAAAAATAACAGAGAATTTGAAGAGTTCTTAAGTTGAGAAAAAGCTTGAAGGTGGAAATAAAGAAATAAGGGATGGGAAATTTCAGAAAATACTTAACAGAAATTGAAGAAGCAATTTGCCTACTTATATATGATAGTAAGTTTTTTATAACATAGATAAAAGGAGTTTTCTATTATTTTGTTTCTAACTTTGACAAAAAAAATCTGAGCAAGTGAGAGATCCTTTCAAAGAAAGACAAATGAGGTCCTTGGTATTTCACTGTAAAATCAAATTGTATGTTGGTGAAAACGCACTGTCTAGAAAGAATTACTCAAAATTATTCACATATATAATCAAGATATAGAAAATTCCAGGCAAATTTTTCCTATATTGTGAAACAGAAATAGTTTTTGTTTGATTTGGGTATTTTATGTCTGAAAAATAGATAACCTAAACTCTGCTGTTTTCCTCTAAAAAGTCAAAAGATAACATCACAGCTACAGAAAAGCAACCATGTATGCAAAAATATACAACTTGTTTTGTTGAAAGTTTTAAAGGCATTTGTGGTGGGTTAATTGCTCCTTTTTGTAAAATGATCTTATAAAATGTAGTGAAAGAAGGATACCTATGAAGTTTTCCCCTGTGGAGTTCAATATGGGAGGACAAAGAGGCAAGGACTGTACAAAGACCATGATCTTTTCCTGTTTCCATGGTGATACAGTTCTAGAAAAGGTGTGCCCGTTTAAACTAGTGGATTCTGCTGCATTATATTTTTAAGAAGATTTAACTCTGATGATTGTGCATTGGAATAAGGATGAAGTTCCTGAGGTCTGTTCAAACTCTTTCCATCCCTCCCCATTTAGATGGCATGAGGGAAGAGGAATCATAATGTAGAAAAGCCAGAGAAAGCATGAAGATTCATGAAAAGTCTCATTTTGAGGAAGATAGATTTCAAACATGCACTCTCCAAAAACAACACACATTCCTTAAACAGTGATGGGACAATTGAGGTTTTCTGGTTGAAAAAAAGAAAGATTCAGAGCTGTTTCTATCTGTTGATTAGACATCTTTATCTGCCTATGTTGCTGCATCCTAGATCTTAAATGTCAAAATTTGCTGAGAATGTGAACTGTCAGGACTTGGCTTTGAGTTTTCTCTCTTATGTATGCACTTATAAGAGTAAGGAAGCTGAATTTTTTACATGGAGATAACACCTGTCATCACACTAACCATACATGTGGAAAATTTAGTCAAGTTACTGGACAACCATGTCCCTCTTTCAGTCATCAAACTTCAAAGGTAAGAAAAGCTAAGGTTTAGAAAAAATATTCAATTTACTTAGATATAAGTTAGGCCAACTCTGAAATCAGAGTAGTTCTGAGAGGATGTTAGTAGGGTCATAAGGTAATTATCTCTCATGAAAAATAGGAAGACAGATAGTCAATGTCTATGGTTAGTGTAGGGGAAGGAGATTATAATGTGTGAAAAGATCAATACCACTGCTTAGCTCATTGTTTCTTGTATTCAGTAGAATTATGAATTTTCTAGACTCTTCATTTCAGAGTGTTTTTTAAGTCTTTATTGAGCATAAAGAGGGAGGGAGTGACTGTTTTGTAAGAAGTTTTCCCTTGTTGTCAGTGGGGTGTTTCTACTCTTTATTGATTGTGTGAGTTCATCCTGCTGTGCAGAGGTTGTTTGGCTTATCCAGTGTTGCTACAATGAGGACACTGCTACCCAGGATGAAATGTGTTACATCCCAGGATATGCAGGTGCAAGATCCATGAATGCTGATGTTTCTGTTGTGAGATTGTTTACTGTGGCTGTGGTGGAGATCTGTTGGGATTAAGCTCTATGTTATACAAGTTGTAAACAACTTGTCTTCTGTTTTCTAGGAAATAATTACTTTATCAACTTTCATTAGTAACATCCCATAGCTACCAACTTATTTTTCCTTCAAGGCAGTCCAACCAATAAACACGTAATTAAACCATGACCCATTTAGGTTTGAAGCTTCTTGTTTCTAATTCAGATACAAAGAAGGCCTCATTTGCCTGACAACTCAACTGATGTTTCACTTCTAACAACTGGTCTAGTAGAAGATAAGACCTCTATCTGCAAACCTTATCTCACTAATATCCTTGAACTTGCATCCACAGGAGGGCAACAAAGCTGGTGAAAGGACCAGAAGGAATGTCCTGTGAGGAGTGGCTGAGGACTTTGGACTTGTCTAGTTCAGAGAAAGGGAGGCTGAGGGGTCACCTCATTGCTCCCTATAGCCTTCTGAGGAGGGGAAGCAGAGAGGAAGATACTGATCGCTTTCCCTGGCATCTAGTGACAGGATGCATGGTAATGGTTCATAGCTGCACCAGGAGAGGTTTAGACTGAACTTCAAGAAGCATTTCTTTACTGAGAGGGTGGTCAAACACTGGAACAGGTTTCCTAGAGAGGTGGTTGATGCCCCAAGTCTGTCTGTGTTTAAGAGGTATTTGAACAACACCCTTAATAGCGTGTTTTAACTTTTGATTAGCCCTGAATTGGTCAGGCAGTTGGACTAGATGATCACTGTAGATCTCTTCCAGTTGAAACTCTTCTCTTCTCTTCTCTTCTCTTCTCTTCTCTTCTCTTCTCTTCTCTTCTCTTCTCTTCTCTTCTCTTCTCTTCTCTTCTCTTCTCTTCTCTTCTCTTCTCTTCTCTTCTCTTCTCTTCTCTTCTCTTCTCTTCTCTTCTCTTCTCTTCTCTTCTCTGTTTTTTTTTTTTTTTTTTTTTTTTTTTTTTTATAAAAAAGCTCTCTGAGAATCAGCTAATTATTTAACTTAGTAGGTATATTGGGTGCCCACAAACCTGCCTCCTGAAACTACTGTTATTTTGAGTAATGCTTTAAAGAGACACAGTGTCATATCCTGGTGACACCTTCTTCACGCAGAAGAAATGAGAACTTTTTAAATAACCTTAATATTTGGAAAGTACGAACACCTACCAGAGGAGAGCCATGAGGATGATCTGAGGGCTGGAGCACCTCTCTTATGAGGACAGGCTGAGAGAGTTGGGGCTGTTAAGCCTGGAAAAGAGAAGGCTCCAGGGAGATCTTATAACAGCCTTCAAATACCTGAAGGGGGCCTACAAGAAAGCTGGGGAGGGACTTTTCATAAGGGCACTTAATGACAAAACAAGGGGAAATGGGTTTAAGCTGAAAGAGAGTATGTTTAGATTAGATATTAGGAAGAAGATTCTTCACTGTGAGGGTGGTCAGACACTGGAACAAGTTGCCCAAGGAAGCTGTGGCTGCTCCTCCCTGGAGGTGTTTAAGGCCAGGTTGGATAAGGCTTTGAGCAACCTGGTCTAGTGGAAGGTGTCTCTGCTGATGGCAGGGGGGTTGGAACTAGATGATCTTTAAGGTCCCTTCCAACCCTAACCATTCTATGATTCTGTAAACACGTTTGTTAGAGTGAGGAAATACAATCAACTAGAATTAATAAGCAGAGAGACAGGGGTGATTCTTTCTCTAGTATAAGTCACATATATTTATCAAATTGCAGTTTACACTGCCTAAGAGTCAACCTTAAAAAGGAAAACTTTAGCAAAAAAGAAAAATTTTATCACAAAATATCTATTAAGCTTTGGAAAGCATTTTTGTTTGTTAGTCAACGACTGTGTTAATTTTAAGAATGTAACTTTTGTAAAAGATCAATTTTTCTTTAACAAATAGAGTGACAGGCTCTGTAATAATAATTATAATGGCTGACTTTGAACCCATCAAACAGGCTTTAAAGTGCCATTACTTCACTGCAGTGTCATTAGAAATTTGTGTAGAAGAAAACTGGTAAGAGGTGAGTCTGTCAACTGTATTCAGTGTAAAAGAAAGCAGCAGAACAGTCAGTGATACTTTTATTTTGTCAGGTCTCTTTCCTAAATTGTCATAGATTTTTTTTGAAAATGATGACAATATTTTAATCCAAAGTGTTGTCATATTTTAGTACCTGAAAGATCATATCAAAGGCTAGCTGATAGACAAATGTTAGCTGAGTACAGTCTGTTTATATGTAAAATGAGACATTGAAATTTGGTGTTCGACCTTACATAGTTTCACTGGGCCAGCCCTTGACTAGCAGCCAACACAGCCGTTCACCCACTTCCCCTCCACCTCCAGGGTACAGGAGAGAGGATTTGGGGGAGCAAGGATGAGGAGGCTTGTAGGTTGAGATAAGAACAGTTTAATAATAGAGAGATAACTTAAAATAATACTAATATTAAATTAGGAGAGATAATTATAACAGTAACAAAATATGCAAGTGAATGACACCTAATGGTATAGCTCACCTCCCTCCTGACCGAGCCCGGCCTGTTCCCAGATAACGATCCCGGAGGAGCGACAATCCTGAACCGAAACCGCAATCCTGGGAGAGCGAGAGTCCAAGTGAAAGCCAGAGAGAGCCAAAAGAGGAAGAGACCCTCACTAATATACTGGACATGATGTGATATGATGTGGAATACCCCTTTGGCATATCTAACTGTCAATTAAGTTTATTAATTTAAATATTCTTCTCCCCCCTTAAATCTTGTGCTTGTGGACTAACAGAACACAAAGTCCTTCAATTCCAGTGACAAAAATGTAAACATTGGTACTTTATCAGTCTCTCTCTCACAGCGAGTCCCAGGCTGGAAGCAAAACACAGCACAATTCTAGCTACTTGAAAAGAAACCCAGCTCTATTCAGCTAAAAAACAGGACACTTGGTTAAGTGGGACATAGACTCACTCTCTCCCTCTTGAGAGGACAGACCACCTACTGAGATTCAAGGTACATCCTCAAACAGAAACCAAAGAGAGACTGAAATATCCTACTAATGTACCTCAGGCAAAAACCTGTCTGAACAGATGGGCTTTTCTCTATGCCTTCAGGTTTTGCAGCATTACTGGTGGAAATTAGTTCCAGAGGGGAGAGACCTCTTGTGAGAATTTGTCATTACCTGCCCAGAGATGTTAAACTCAGTAGCACAGAAAGCAATAAGCATTTCCCCAGAAAAATGGGACCTAAATCATCTTAGAGTAGCATGAGCTCATTGGCACGTAGTTTGCAGGGAACTCTCTTGGGCTATAATGACAGCTTGTGATGTCCACAGCTAATTCTTCTTTTGCAAGCAGCATGGGAGAAACTGTCCTGAGCAATGTGCTCAAAATTGTTCTATATTTACAGCATCATACTCCAGACCAGCCAGAATTAGCAAAACAGACTGCTAGGAAACTTATGAAATTTCAGCAGCTGAGAAATCTGGATATGAAGATTGGAAATTAGGTTGAGAGATGTAAACTGTCACAGAGCAAGAGAATAACTAATTTCTGTAAAATAAAAATATGTTTAGTGCTCCAACTGTCTGTAAATTTTAATAATTGGTGTTGTATATAGAACCCGTTTGACACAGTCCTTGATCCTGTGAAGACTCATGGGATTTGGTTATTTACTTAAAGACAAATATAAGTGGAAGTTGTTGTTGGCCTTTTATGCGCATCTGCCTGACACTTTTATGTTTAAGAAGAACTATTTATTTCTTCCTTTTATTTTTTCATCAAAGTTTTCATTATAAAAACATGGTTCTACTCTTCATTTTATATATAAATTATATAAATTATTCTGAGTGTGGTGTCATTTTAATTAATAGTTTTCACAAAAGGGAAAACCATAATCAATTAGGGCTATATAAAAAAGGATTTTAAAGCAAATACAATCAACACAACTTTTCAGAAAATCAACTCCTTTTCAGTAAATGGTGTATTGATTTTACAGCTTCACATGCATATTGTGTTACTTAGAGAAAATGTCTATTCCAAGTGTCTGCCTACTCCTTGTGAATACACATCTAAAAACCTAAATAGTTTGCCAAGGTCTGGTCTAATTTATTTACATCACATGTTGTCAACAGCAGTAGGTGACAATCACCATTGGACAAAAAAAAAAAAAAAAAAAAAAAGCACTTTGAGAGCAAATATAACATGGTGAATGAAGACAGGGCTTGCAAACGGGATGAAAATGGACTGTGAATGAACTGGACTGAAAACCAGATGCAATACTGAAGATTGATTCTGACTTTTACAAGGTCATTATGAGGATGAAAAGGTATTTTCAATCTTAGTAGAGTTTACTAGGCGTCCTATTTAGGAAAGCTGTGGAATTTAAGAGAGAATGGTGCTTTTTTTAAGATGATGTGAACTCTCTGGTTTCATTGACTAAGGAATGGCCAGCTTGCTGTTCTCAGAGATGGGCAGAGAACGATCTAGTTGACATGTAATGGTAAGTGTGGGGCTGTCAAAGTGTGGTTGCAACACTGTACTGTGACATCAAGGATCATCTGTATGGTGCTCTTAGCCATATGGTTTAGCTTTAGGTAGTCCTATGTGGAGCAGGGAGTTAGACTCAATGATCCTTATGGGTCCCGTCCAACCTGATATATTCTATGATTCCATGACTGGGATAGATGAGCAAGAATGACAACGGGAATGACAGGGCATGACCTGTGGTACTGTTGCACATTGCTGAGCACCAGATTTCACAGCAGCTGAAGTTAGTGAGACCAGAAATGTCTTCATGTTGCATGGGGTCAAACCCAGGACTTTTGAAAGGTCGTATATGAGTAGAAAAAGTACAGTGCCCACATGATGAGGATAAGCACTTAATATGGAAGAAGCTATGATACAAATGTATGCTGTACCTACCTGGGATCAGGGGTGTCAAAGTGGGGCATATCCCATGTGCTGGTTAATGATTCCGGTATCTAAGCTGCCAGCTATGCTGAAGTGAGATATTTTTCTCTTACTCTGACTTGTTATTTCTCTTCTGGACCTAAGGAGCTACCCTAATCTTTAAGTGCTGGTAGATGTTTCTCTGAGGACATTTTAAGTCAGGTAAAGCTGAGGAGTGGAGCAGGGTAAATGGGGTGCTCCAAAGGGAAACTCCCCAGTTTCACAACTGGTGGGTAAGCTGGCAGAAAGAAAATGTGCATAATTGCCTATTTTTATGCATACTAAATCAAGTGGGAGCACTGAGGTATATTCTGAAGATAAGTTTCTATCACATTCTGTAGGTTAAAAAAATCAAAAAAAGAAGCAGTGAACTCTTGCCAGCTCTCCTGATTCTCTCTGTAAGGCACAGAGCTGCAGACTCACGTGTCTTACCTCAGTGCCATGTTAAAGAAATGTCTCAATTTAAAACTGGGAAATGGAGGGTTGGTTTTTTGTTTGTTTGTTTGTTTTTTCCATAACACACAGTTTTGAAACCCTACCACTCAACTTCCATGGTCTTTTTTTCTTTCTCTTAACCTAACAATATGGGCTTTATCCTCTTCTCACTTTTTTATGTGTTTTAAAACAAAAATATAACTCCGCTGACTTTGAAGGACTCATTCCTGAGTTATACCCTGGAGTAACGAAGTGAATGACAACCCAATATGAAACATATGATTGTGCAGAGTGAATTCCATATTGTTCTATACCCTGCATAATTGCATTGAAGTCAATCTAAGCTGTGTAAGTTATTGCAGAATTTTTTGCATGAAAGGAAAAAAATAGAATAAAATGAAAGAGCACATGTCTACCATTGTGTTTTATCCTAAGCCAAATGGGTAGACAGCTTGCATTTGCCAGCCTTCTCAGAAAGAGCCTGAAGGGACCTGTTTGCCAACATTTGATTCCCTGGCAGCAAGTTTTTGTACTTCCATTAATTAGCCAGTACAGAGTTTTTTCTATTTCTCTGGAAAACTTGAGCCAAGGGCAGACTCTACGGACACACATCAGAAAACAGCCACTGACTCTGCAGAAGTCCATTGAAGAATCCATACTCATTGCTTGGAGGATTGGAACAGATGCACTAAAGAAAAGAGTCCAGGAACACAGATTTTTATGTATGGTTTTATCAGAGTTTAACAATCCTATACTGGTATTCATTTGACTTGGCAAGCAGAAGGCAATGGTTTCATCAGTATCAGGCACTCAGGCAGAGCAGCTTGTTAGGTATTATAAACAAATATGCTACAGTGAAAGCAGACTTTAATTTGCTACAAGGGCTAATTTTGTGACAGAGCAGTCTCAAATATCAGCACTTATTTAAAGGATGTATAGATGCATAAGCACACACATTTTAAGATGTACTCTGCTGTTCGTGACATGGAAATTTAAACATCCTCTCTAATAATCACAGTGTCTTAAAGAACACAAACTGTGGAAAAAACATTAATATATTACAGATTTTTTTTAAATTAAAACCAGGTATGAAGCTTTTTTTTTTTTTTTCCTTTATCAGAATTCACATTTCTCTAGTACATTAAAATATGATCTCAGGACACTGAAACGTAGAAAGCAATATATAAGGGATAAAACTTCACATAAATGTATTGCACAAGTCAAAATACCTGCTAAATTCCTCCAAGATTCAGACACTTAAAATGACCAAATCAAGCACTCCAGTAAATCCACTAAATTTCCCCTAAAATGAAGAAAGTTCAGCAGATTGCAGGAAAGGAGTAAATTGCTTTCTACACAGTAAAAGCACACCTGTTAACATTATTGATATGTCAGTGTTATCTGTTTTTCAATGACTGTTATCTGAACAGCAATGTTCTCTTCAGAGGAATAAATAAAGAGAAAAGAACATCTTGAAAGATTCAGAATCTCTTAAAAATAATTAGAGGGAAATGGAAGTTTCTAAAAGATGCAATTAAAACAATCATAAAAAAAAAGAAAATTTATTCTGGTCCAGGTCTTCCCAGTGGTCCTGTGAGAAAATGGTGTGCTTAGTATTCTATAGTTCTGACTCCAAAGGAGAAAAAGATCTACTTACTTTTTAATAAAATCCACTTTCCTTTGTATAGAGACTTTCAAATACATGTGATTTTTTTCTAGTAATCAGATATTAGATCTGAAGCTACTTTTCACACATCAAACACAGAAGAGGAGATCATCACTTTGTGCAAGCTGTTCCAATTTGATGTAAAATTTGCATCCAAACTGTTGCAAACTTGATGCTATTGTTCCAATACTTATCATACTCTAATGAATTTATTCCACCTGAAGACTGGTTTCCCAGTTTTGGTTGGTTAGTTGGTTGATTTTGGGGTTTTTTTAAGGAATTTTGCAGGAAGGAGTGAATTTCAGCCACAACATAAGATCACATAACTGTGTGAACAATAATTTTCTGAAAAATAGAGATTGAGATATATACAAATGTACTCAGCCTTATGTCGAATGGAAGGCATTACATTATTTTGGCTTATAGTACACCTCTCTGAGAGCTAGAGGTGAAAAGCAATATACAGAAGCATACACCATAACAGGCCAATGGACCAACTAATATTTTGACTTTGACAGTGACCTGTAAAACTGCTTCACAAGGGGATCTAAAATCTTTGTGACACACCTAGTGAAATAACTTGTCCACAAAAGAAGCAATTCCCCTATTCTCATTGTACTGCTTGTTGAAATGTATAATTTTTAGGTAACACAGGTGTATGAAATTAATACAAAACAATTAACTTAAGAACCATCCAAAACCTTTTTAAGATAAACTACCAAAATTAATTTTGCCTTTGATTTATAAATAATTTGTGTCAATTAAAAAAAAAAAAAAATTGAAAGCTTTCAAATAGAGCATTTATACAAAAACAAAGAGAAAAAAAAAAGTGGTTAAACACTGTAACAAGCACTTAACCCTAAGTATTCTGTAATTTTCTACACCTAATGTTCCTTCCCTTTGAATATGCTGTAGCAGCAACACTCTCCATTGAAGATTATCAGAGTCCTGTCCCTGGAGTCCAGCTGAGGTTGTAGAAACTTTCAGCAAGTTCAGGGACAATGGCCTGAGAGAAACTACAGCGAATTTTTCTTTTTCTTTTTTCTTCTTTTTTTATTAAGATTTAACTGAGCTTTGTTTCAGAGCACTGGACTGTGAAACTAGGATAGGAAGATTAGACTTTGCTGGGAAAAAAGTTATGTATGAAATATTACTATGACAAGGTTGTGTGGATAGTTTGTGATGTGTGAAATGAAATCCCTACTCAATGTGCCTAGGCAATGCAATTAGCGCTATCCTGCTCAGGGATTTATTTTTAGATCTGAAAAGATTTGTTCTGAAAAACAAGTACTCAATGAATACTTACTTGAAGCCCCAATTAATAAATAAATGAATAAATAAATAATAATCCTTAATATATATGATCTGATTTGTAATTTTTATGCATCTATAAGGAGTTAAAGTGAAAGGTCATTTTC
Source organism: Antrostomus carolinensis (assembly GCF_000700745.2). NCBI lineage: Eukaryota > Metazoa > Chordata > Aves > Caprimulgiformes > Caprimulgidae > Antrostomus > Antrostomus carolinensis. The sequence goes on along the minus strand of NW_010337841.1, from coordinate 19,434 downwards.
AAGAAACTTTTGTGCTTAAGTTCTGAATAGCTAGCAAATTCTTGATCATAAGAGCAAATGCAACAAAATAATGAACTCTGTGATTCAGTCACTTTGTAGAGGTTGGAAAACTCAAACTGACTATGAGATTCCCTTTCAATTAATTTTTCGTAAAGAATACTGTCTTTAAAAAAATTAACAATTTCTACAAAATATCTTTTTTTTTTTTTCTTAAAAAAAAAACCCAAACCCTGCAAAACAAAACAAACAAATGAAAAAAAACCAACCTTGACCTTTGTCCCAGGAAAATTGAAACACTGGGTTCTAGGGACAAATTAATTTCTCCTGGTGTGGGAAGACAAACTGAAAAAAAAGTTTTCCAAGTTAAAAATATGAATTTTGTTTCTTTCTTTCTGCTGATTAATTGTAATCCTTTTTTTCCTGTTTTATTAAAATTCATAACAAAAGGAAATATCTTTAAAAACGGCACTGATGGAAAACAAATGCATATTTTCCAGCCAAGCATAGCCATCAGAAGCTGTGCAAACAGCTCACTGAGACTAAAGTGGACAGACTGTTTTAGCACTTAGTCTTTTTTGTAATCTTAATATTATTTAAGATAGAGCTACTGATTTGCTGGCTTCAGAGCTTGAGTGGTTCATAAAGTTTTGCTCTGACTTTGTGCACAGAGACAAAGCCCACATTTATGTCATTATGTCCTTGCTGTAAGGACTGTTTAAAACAATGAGATAAAAATATTAAAAAAAAAAATCTAGTAATTTAATGTGCCTGAATCAATTTTCACATGAAAACAACAAAAACCTGCACATAGTAGTAAATCATATGGGCTCAGGAAGTTTTCCATGCAATGCAGTGTGTTTACTAAGTCAATAAGCTGTTAATATTGTCTTTGGCATAAATTTTGACAGTCTAACTGTCCATTTCCCTGAAAGAGGAAAAGGTCCCCAATAGCCAATTTCTACTCAGCCATCTTGTATCAAAATCCAAGACATGGTACTCGGCTTCAGTGTCTGGAAACATTTCTTGGCATATTCAGTTTACCAGTAGCCAAAATGTCCTGACTCTTGACTACTCAGATGTGTGTGTATTCCCTGCTTGTGTCCATGAGGGTAGGCAGAAAACACAAGTTTACTATTATCATCTCTGACTAAAAATATAAAGGCAGTAGTAATGATGGGGGTTTTTTTTGGTGTTTGGTTGGTTGGTTGTTTTTTGTTGTTGTTTTCATCTTTTTGTTTTTTTTTTTAAACAAACAAACAAACAAACAAACAAAACCCCTTTAAAAACTGAAGGCAAGATTAAAACAGAAGTCTCCAAAATCTGAATCACAGGATAATTTTGGTTGGAAAAGACATTTAAGATCATCAAGTCCAACTGAAAACCTAACACTACCAAGTCTACCTCTAAACCATGACCCTAAGCACCACATCCACAAGTCTTTCAAATGCCTCCAGAGATGGTGACTCCACCACTTCCCTGGGCAACCTGTTCCAATGCTTGACAATCCTTTAGGTGAAGAAATCTTTCCTAATATCCAATCTAAACCTCCTCTGGTGCAACTTGAGGCCATTTCCTCTTGTCCTATGAATTGTTACTTGGGAGAAGAGACCAACACCCACCTCACTACAACCTCTTTTCAAGTAGTTGTAGAGAGCAAGAAGATCTCTCCTCAGCCTCCTTTCCTACAGGCTAAACACCCAAATTCCCTCAGCCTCTTCTCATAAAGCTTGCCCTCCAGACTCTTCACCATCTTCTTTGCCCTCCTTTGGACATGCAAATCTCTGATCATTGCAAGGTAATCCCATGATTCATTCCCTAGGGCAGCCTGAAGGGACACAGTCAGACAAATATCCATAAACAAAGAAGTAAAACAGATAGGTGGGAACTGGTCTAGAAAGGATCTATTTATTCCACAGTGGTCAGAACATGTTGAAATAAATCTGAAATGAGTAATTTCATTCAGAGCTTTAAGTTTAGATGGAGATGGCATTTACGTTGGTCAGAATAAAGGTCTAATTTTTGTTCTGTGTAAGTGATGTATTTCTGTGTCTATAACTTTGCATTATTTTGAATGACATGTAATGGAAATATAAGCAAGCAGTAAAGTTGTAGAGTGATAAGTCTCTAATGACTCACTGGGAATAACCCTGCATTCCAAAATAGGGGGAAATGCCTTTCAAAGCAATTTGAAAACTGGAAAAAATGAATAAACGTTCAGATGCATCTTGCTTTGGGAATTAATCACACAGTTCTTTGCAAAAAGTAATCCTACTGAAACTACTACTATGGAATGGTAATATTTATAAGTAGGAATAACTGTTTGAGATGAGATTTCAAATGTTAATCTAACACAGGTTCCTACTGTGGCATGTATACCAGGTAGCTGAACACATCTTTTATAAAGAACTGTTTGCAATCTTGTGAACTTTTCCTTCTTTTCATTACCATTTCACTTAAATTATCACTCTAAATACACCAAAGGGACTCTCAGCAATTTGATAGGTTAGAACTATGTATTGAGTAGAGGACGCATTGATTTGAAAAGAAAAAGAAAATTAATTTCTTAGAAGTTCTACTCTGCAAGGATTTTGTGTCTGCCAAGAGTTTAAAAATTGATACATACTCAATGTAAATAGTTATTATGCAAAGATTCTATCACTTTTGTTGTTGGTATGCTAATTATGGATTTTGTACTTTGCAAATTTTTTACAAAGATTTCAAACATCCAAACTAGAGCTAGCTGAAATGCTTTGTGATTCAAGTGATATTCAACAGAATTGAGTGCTTTTTTTTTTTTTGCTTTTTGCTTTGCTTTTTATTTTTCCCCCAAATTATCAACCTCTTTCAGGAAAAAAGGATCATTCAAAATGGCTAGAAAATTAAAAATGTTAACTTTTCAAGACCTGAAATGGTTTTGATTGAGTGTCTCTACTGTATCTCAGGGAAATAGATGGACATGTTCTCACAGAGGTCGTAGCTTACCTTTGTTGTTTTTTACAGGTGCCTTTGGACATTTCCAATAACTGTAGGGGAAAATCCCTTGTCAATCACTTCTTGGAGAATGGGAGATGTACCTGAAGACTGGGGATAGCTAATGTCACTCCAGTATTCAAAAAGGTCAAGAAGGAGGATCTGGGCCAGTCAGCCTCACCTCCATCCCTGGGAAGGTGATAGAACAGCTCATTCTTGATACTGTCTCTAAGCAGTTGGAAGAAAAAAAGGTTATCAGGAGTAGTCAACATAGTTTCACTAAGGGGAAAACATGCTTGACCAATTGCGTAGCCTTCTATGATGTCATCACCATCTGGGTAGATGAGGGGAAAGTAGTGGATGTTGTCTACCTTGATTTCAGCAAGGCTTTTGATACTGTTTCCCACAGCATCCTTGTAGCAAAGCTTAGAAGGTATGGGATAGATGAGTGGAGGGTGAGGTGGGTTGAGAACTGGATGATTGGCAGAGCTCAGAAGGTTGTGATCAGTGGTGCAGAATCTCGTTTGAGACCTGTTGGCTAGGAAGGCCAAGAGTATCCTGGGGTGCATTCAGAAGAGCATGGCCAGCAGGTTGAGGGAGGTTCTTCTCCCCCTCTACTCTGCCCAGGTTAGGCCACATCTGGAGTACTATCATGAGTTCTGGGCTCCTCAATTCAAGAAAGACAGGGATCACCTAGAGAGAGTCCAGCAGAAGGCCACAAAGATGATGAGGGGCCTGGAGCATCTCCTGTATGAGGAAAGTTTGAGAGAGCTGGGACTCTTCAGCCTGGAGAAGAGAAGACTGAGAGGGGATCTGATCAAGGTCTATAAATATCTGAAGTGTGGGGGCCATATGGATGGGGGCAGGCTCTTTTAGGTATTACCCAGTGACAGGACAAGGGACAATGGGCAAACCCTGGAACACGGGAAGTTCCACACAAACTTAAGGAAAAATTTCTTTACTGTAAAGGTGGCAGAGCACTGGGACAGGCTACCCAGAGAGGTTGTGGAGTCTCCATCTCTGGAGATGTTCAAAACATGCCCAGACGCTTTTCTGTAGGGAACCTGTTGTAGGGAACCTGCTTTGACGAGGGGTTGGACTAGATGATCTCCTGAGGTCCCTTCCAAACCCTGGGCTTCTGTGATTCTGTAACACCATCAAATAATCGCACGTAGGTGCATAGTTCTCTGAACCAAGGATGCTGGTCACACTAAAAACCTGACTCACGTTAGGCACATAATGAAGACAGGGGCATTGAGACGTCCTAATCTGTGAAGTGAGCTTCACTTCTGGTGCAACAGAGTTGTCACATTTCCTTCTAGGTTTGTGGGGTTTTTTTGGTCTTATTTTTTGTTTGTTTGGTTGGTTGTTTTTTGTTGTTTTTTTTTTTTAATGGACAGTGCTTCCAGAGAGCAATTCACCCTGCCTCTTTCAAACTCCTATTTTAGGATAGTATTAATCAGTTTCTGAAGATGCTGCTCTTTTTGATCAGTTGTAAAGGCTAGTTTACAATAGATGTCCAGTTTTTATATATCTGAAATTAAATGAGGTTTATTCCACCTCCAGACTATGTTCTTTGTTAAAACAACTACTAGTATGGGATGGTGGTGGCTGTGAATAGTACAACATGAAGTTCTGAGGTTGTTCTAACTTATGTTAATGGCTTAGTTATTTAAACTAATCTTCAGTTTTGGAGGAGCCGAGGCTGAAGGGAGAAAGGAAAAATGCTGAACTAAACCTCTGAATCTGTGATAACAGACACATAGAGAGAGGGGACAGACTTTTATTTTTTTTATTTTTTATAGGTCAATGCTTTATAAAAACTTTGGGTCACTGACAATATGGGACAGATTTTAACTCATGCTAAGGTTTAACATCTCAGTACCACTCACCTGGGCCTCACTACTTTTAGCTTTTTAGCATTCAGGCTTTGTTCTGTTTTTGGTTTTGGTTGTTGTTTTTTTTTTTTTCATATTTATTAACATTGCAAATGTGTTTGTAGTACAAAGCTTACTATTCCTTTCATTGTGTTTCAGGATTGTCTCTAAGATGTCTATAACTATGTGAAAACAAACTTCTTTTAACAATTCTTGTTTCAAGAACATGCAACACTTTCTGAAACTGAAGGTTCCAAAGAGACTAGTGTTTTTTTGAGTGATAAATTACATGACTTTTGCATTATACATTTTACAGAGTACCTTGTTTTGTGTTGCTAAAAGATAAGGTTGTCTTTTCATTTAAAATATATATTTTTAAGATGTATGAACACATAATGGAAGAACATAGGTCTGACATAATTATCTGCTGTTTTAAGTTGTACTCATGTCTCGTTTTTAAAAACTGTTGAAAGATTATTTCCCATGGCATGTTACATGAAGTTCATTTTATTTTTAAAGCTGATTTAAATAAAGAGCTGCGTTTTTGCCCTGTAGTCTTTTAAGAAGCTGCCAGAGTTCCTAACAAAATATCTTCACCTCTGCCTAAAGCTGTAAGTATTTAGGAAGCAGCCAAAATAGCCATAGAGCATTTACTGCAGCAAACATAAGCTGAAGCATTATTATAAATGGAAAAACACTTATTAAAAGATCTGACTGAAATAAATGGTCATGCTGTAAAAGTTTGTTTTCATCTAAAAAAAAAAAAGTATATAAATATCATAATGGGCCCTATTAAAAATAAACTTTGTCTGTGGGGAAAAAATAAAATAAAACTGACAAATTATACCTTCAAAAATGAAAAGGTGGTATTCATCTGAAGATAAAAAGTGGATGGATAGTCCAGGTATATCTGACCTTCCCACTGTTGTTGTTGTGTTACCTGCCTGCTTAGAAAAATAGTAAAATACATAAAATATATGTGGTAATTTGTTTTGGTAGATAGTGTTTGCCTGCCCAGTCAGGGGCTATTTATTTAAAGGTCCCTCAAGACTGGTACACTGGAGAATTTTCTGAAAAAGTAGATTAGAAATAACAACGTGTTTCTCTCCCTCATGTATTCTGCTCTTATTAGTAAAGCTTTGATTAGATTAAAGTGTTTGTGTGTTTTTTGAAATTATACAGGAAATATAAATAACTTAATTTCTGAGCTCTGATGCAAAATCCATTAAAGTCCTTGAAAAGATTTAAATGATCTTTGGGTGATGCAATAGCTGCTAATATGGCTATTTCAGTGACTTGATCAAGTCTACATAATCTTACAGATGAATTCTTCTTATTCCACCTACTGTCTGTTTTCATTTCTGATGGTTGGAGTTTGCATAGTTAAAGCTGAAGGTAGCCATAATGACAAATCATGAAATTTCCTTGAAAGACTTGAACTGAGCTTTGTAATTCAGTAATAAATAAAAGTGTGGAATATTCACACTGAGAAATTTCATGCTAACACTATAAACTACTGCATGTTATAGTCATGATGATAGATGATTTCTTTTGTAAAATATTAAATTACTATTATATTAATGCATGCAACTCATATATCACACTGTACAAAAATCACATATCTTTCAAAACTTCTCAAAACTCAACAAAAAACCTCAAAAACACAAGAAACAAATAAAAAACCCCAAAACAATAGCTTCTCAATATTCATGATGTGCAACATGCTTAAAATGACCAATGTACTTTTCTTCTGGTTAATGTTAAGAAACACATTTTCCTGCTACTTTGGTTATAACCACAACTTCAGAAAAAAAAAAAAATAAAAAAAAATCTGGATTTTCTCTGTCAGAATTATTCCCAATGGGACAATAAATATGAGAAACAACAGTGCAAGTCAACACATGTGAACTCTGGAGGTGTCTTTTTGAGTACTGTAGTAAGAGAACACTAAGAAATTGGCATAAATCTGAGGTCAACCACAGTCATTAAAGAATCACAGAATCACAGAATATTAGGGATTGGAAGGGACCTCAAAAGATCATCTAGTCCAATCCCCCTGCCGGAGAAGGAACACTTAAACGAAGACTTGATTTTCAGTGGTATTACTGACAAGTTTAAGGAAAAGTTTTTAAACAAGAAAGTCCATATTTTAAATTTGGAATTACCAACATTTTACTGGTGCCTTAGGTGATATGTATAATTTTTATGTTCAAAGACTGTAAATCAAAATTCAGGTCTGAGAACACCTTAGACTGACATAAAAAGCAGTTAACACTATATAATGATACTATTTATTTTTTGGGTGGAGGTAATGTGAATAACAAAAAAATCATAATGCCGGTAATGCTTTAAGGCCCTTGCTATTTTTTTTTGTGCACAATTATTCTTCTAGTGTCACCAAGAAGTCCTGTGTCTCTCTGTCTTTTATCTACATGCATAGAATACTTTTTCTTTTTATGTTTCTATCTTCCTTTTTACTGGTGATTTTTTCAATTAATTGCTGTTTGGACAAAAATAACACTATTACACCATTCCAAGAAGAATGTCAAGCTTATTTTTGATTTAATAAAGAATGTTAGATCCAGATCACATACCATATGGTTCCCAGAAATAACTAAAACTAAGCTAAGACAGACCTTCTAGTGGCACCCTTGGCATCCAGACTGCTGTTTTTTCTTTTCCATGTAAACAGTGGGGGACCTGATATCCTTCTGTTTTTTCAGTAATTTTATGTTAAACTGTCCTTCACAGATTCACAGAATGGATAGGATGGAAAGGCACCTCTGGAAATCATTTAGTCTAACTCCCTTTTCAAGCAAGGTCAGCTAGGTTGTTCAGGCAGTGTCTAGTTAGGTTTTGAATAATTCCAAGGATGGAGACTCCACAACCTCTCTGGACAATTTGTTCATATACACACAAAAAGGTTTTTCTCATGTTTAAGTGGAATTTCCTGTACTTCAAATTGTTCCCATTCCCTCTTGTCTGCTCACTTGACACCACTGATAAGTTTCTAGCTTTGCCTTCTTTATATCTTCTGATCAAATGTTTCTACACATGGATATGATCTGCCTGTTCCTTCCTTTCTCCAGGTTAAACAACCCCAGCTGTCTCAGCCGCTCCTCATATGAAAGATGCTGCAATCCCTAAATCCTTTGTTGCCCTTTGCTAGACTTGCTCCAGTATGTCCATGTCTGTCTTCTACAGTGGAGTTCAGAAAGTGACACAGCTCTCCAGATGTGTCTTACCAGGGCTGAGCAGAGAAGAATCAGCTCCCTCAACCTGCTGGCACCTTTCTGCCTAATGTAGTCCAGGAATCTGATGTCTTTCTTTGCCACAAGGGGACATTGCTAGCTTGTGTTCAAGTTGGTGTCCACTAGGAGACCTGGTCCACCTCTTCCAAGCTGCTCTGCAGCTGGTTGGTCCTCGGCCTGTACTGGTACTTGAGACTGATCTTCGTCATGGCCAGGATTTTACTTTTTCCCTTTGGTGAACTTGAGGTTCAACTCAGACTATTTCTGTAGCCTCCCAGCTCCTTCTGATTAAGAACACAACCATCTGGTTTATCAACCACTTCTTAGAACTTTGTATCATCTACAAACTTGATAAAAATGAACTGTGCCCCATCATCCAGGTCATGAATGAAGATGAAATATTGGCTCCAGTACCAACCCCTGGGGTATACCAATTGTGACAGACCTGAGTATGGACTTTGTGCCACTGATAACAACCTTTTAAGCCCAGAAATTCAGCCAGTTTTCAGTTCTCTTCATGGTTTACTGATTTGGTCCACACTTCATCAGTTTGTCTATGAGGATACTGTTGAAGGTAGCTTGGAAAGTATTGCTAAAATCAAGATGAACTGTCTTTTTTTTTCATAACAACTATATTCAAGACTGCTTAACTGAATTCCTGGATACGCCATAGACTTGTGGTCTTGTCAAGATAACTATTTAAGAAATTAAAATATTTTAGTTATATATGACATATAAGTGTCCTAAAAACTATTTTGCAGGTTGTCTGGATTGCATCAAGGATATAGGTTTTCAATATATATCTACAATTCTTTAAGAAGTGAGATTCAAAACACTTTATCAATGCGTATGCTACTTTGATCACAATCCATACTGGTTTGAGGGTAAATATCTCACTATAATGAGTTGACAGAGTTTTTAATGTGTGCTTTTTAGGAAAACAAATTTCCGTAAGATAAATATCTCTATAAACCTGGCATTATGAATGTGCAGTAATGTATGCAGCAGGATGAATTCATTTAAGAACAAAAATCTGTCACTCATACCCCTCCATCTCTTTTTTGCTTTCCTTTTTAGCATGGCAAAGCAACCAGATTGAGCAGCCCTGTACCTCTGTTCCCTTGTGTAAGCTTGTTTTTTTTTTATTTTCACATATATTTCACTTGAGATTGCTCATAATTATAGTGCTAGAATAATTTTTCTTCTTCTGAAAATGGGTTTTATTATGAAGCACTGTGGAAATGCATAACAAGAGGAGTTGAGTGTTACAGAAAGTAAAAATGACTGTCAATATTGATGGTACTAACCACAACTCTTGCTCTCTGAACATCTTTGATTATCCTTATTTGAAGAGCAGTCAAGATACAGATGATCAAAATCTGGTCTTAGCTACAGTGGTTTAAATGCAGGGTAACTGCACTGCATTTAAGTGTTCCCAACAAAAGAGCTGAATTTTAATTTGATTACTAAATACAAAAAATGTATTTCACTAGCAACCTGCTAGGGTGAGTCTTTGGGATTATTATTTTTTTTTCTTCCTACTTCTTTGATTCATTCCTTCAAAGTATGTTTATTTATGCATGCTTTTATAAATGCAATCACAGTTCATTTTGCATTTCTCATTGGGATATCATTTAAGCATAAGTCAAGCCCTGCCACGTATAGTCAGATGGTTTAATAGAAAAGATTACTTAAATACCAAAAGAACTAATTAAAACAAAGCCCTGGTGGATTCCTCAGTAAATATTTTTAAAATATTACATATAACTCATAATATTTTGTTAACAACTGTAGACACTGATGGGCTGTGGGACAGATTAGGGTCAGCAATCCAGGTACAAGACTGCAGACACAATAAGTTCCTGAGCCCAGATGTCTGAAGACTTTATTCACCATTTGCAGGACCTGGAATATTACTTAAGTTTTTATTCTTTTTAATATGGAATTTTCTGTTTCTCAAAGTGATGGACCAGATCCTGCACTCATGCACTAGCACAGCCAGTGAACTGCAAACTTACCCTACCAGTTGTAGCTCCAGAGCAGAGCAAAAATCATATTGTGGCTGTTTAAGACAAGATGGCTGGTAAGAACACACGAAGTTGCAGAGCAAACTTATATAGGATGTGTAGGTACTTTGGTTGATTTCAACACCATCTGCAGCCAGCCCAAAGGGAAATTATTGAACAGAGTTATCCACACTGATTTCAGTGAATACACTTTTCAGAACTCATGATTTACTGAACCTTTTGCTAGAAATATAGACTCACTCTTATTTTTTTGAGGTTTCTTTTCAGTTCTTCCATAAGCTTTAATGTACAAAAAATACTATGGACATAGATTTCAAAGGTATTTAAAAGACTTGTAGATGTGCTGCTTAGGGACATGGCTTAATGGTGGACTTGACAGTGTTAAGTTGAATGTTGGACTCAATTATCTTAAAGGTCTTTTTCTAACTTAAATGATTCTATGATTGCATGAAAATGGTGTAAGAGAAGTGAGTAAAATGTGCGAGCACAGGAATGTCCTTTCCAAACATGATCAGAAGTTTGTGTATTTGTGTATTCTGTTTTACCATGTCAAATGACAAGTTACTGCTAAAGAGCCTAAGAGTATGACACAAATACGACAATGTTTTTGCAGTATATTTCCCTAGTGATTTCAAGTATAGCTTGGGGAATTTTTCAGCTAATGTTATCTTTTGTTTATTAAGTCTGGAGAGATTTCTGTTCTTATTAATCTAGTTACTTTTGCAACCCACATAAGCTGCTGGCACAAGTTCCACAGCTACACTGTATTTTTTCATAGTAGCACATCTGTTTTGTTTTAACTTGGCTTCTGAGTAAGATCATCCCGATTCAGTTATTCCATATCTACTTTTCTATATTCATTATGATTTCATGGTAGTCTATCATGTATATACTCCATGGGTTGATTCAGTTTGGAAAACTATGGTCAGTATAGTGTCTTCTGACTATTCACTATTTACAATTAGAAGCTATTCAGTTCTTGAGACTGACTCAGTCCCCTTTAGCTTTATCTGAAGTTACAAGAAGTCACAGAGCATCTGCAATGTCTGTTTCACAAAGGAGTTCAGTAAGACACAAACAATCAGGGAATTTTACTGTAACAGAAAACAGAACATTCTGAAACTGGGAGATGCATAAATATAGATATAATACTTTATAAAAATACACAAAACCATAAAAATGCCTAAAGATTTTGCTAGTAGATGAAATGGGATTTTGTAGTGCATCACACAGTTCTTAAGTTTTGTAAGACTAATCAGACATTCAGATCTGCACTGCAAACACCTTTCTCTTTGTAGTGCTTTAAAACAGCTCATATTGTTTAAAATACAAACACACCTTAGCTTGAGAGACAAATAATTTCAGTGTGACAGTTCTTATTTAAATAAAAGACACTGAAGGATGGAATTAAAATTATTTTATGACCAGCTGTGGATCTGAGTTTAGACTAGTTCTTAGAGGAAAATCCCATCTTTAATTCCTTATCCATCTTGCACGTTCATGGAATGAAATCTAAGAGCAACAGAAATAGGTTTATTGCTTTGAATCTATTGAAAAACAGTGCATATTTGCCTTCTTCTGTGCTGTTCCTTACCAGATCATTCAAACATGGACTCTCTCAATTTTGAATCATGTGGTTAGGTGCTTAGGAAATATGTTGTTTGTCTTGAAGTTCACTGTTAGAATTTACCATGGTTGATGTAGTTGTGTAAAATGTGCTACCTGGCTGAACCCAGTATGAATTTGGAGCTCTTGGCTAAGTCTGTTTTGGGGGGGGCAAAATCAGAGATGTAAAACTTAAAAAAAAAATCATAAATCATAACAGATTTAAATATGAGAGCAGGATTTATAAACTTGATTATTGTTGTAGGATTGCAGAGCTCATTTATAGCCTAAATCAGTGATATATCAAGTGTAAAATAAGGTGGGGTAGCTGAAATCTTTCTATTTAGGGATTTTTAACATGATTTGTAGCTCTATTATTGAATTTGTCTATCTTACTTGAGAAGTCAAAGAATGGTAGATGAGTCTGTGGATTTTTAAACCCACTTTGGAATAAGTCAACTGATAAAGGAATTATTTTTACTAAATACGATCTTAAAAATAGAAGTTTGTAAAGGTAAACAGATTAATGCAGATTTATTCAGATTTATAAATCAGAACTAAAAAAAAGAAAAAATTAAGAAAAACAATACCCTGAAAGCATTTAATATTTAAATGCTCCTATGTTTAAAACTATCTGTCTTTTTTCTCCTATCATGTCTTAGTTTGAGACAGAAATAAATCCTCTGAAAGACTATTTCTGAAACACATATGGATTCACTCCAGTTACAGCCCAAACTATAAATCCCAGTTTCAATACAAGTGAAATTATGCATTAGGACACTAATTTCATTTGACATTAACCAAGTTCCTGGAATATTAGGGTAGACAGACTAAACATTCTTTGACCACTTCTTCAAACACTGTGTGCTGCCATTTCTATATGTGCTTGTAAAATTTGCCCATAACACATTTTCTTGCCCTATTTTCAGTATTGATTCTGTCTTATGAAGGTGATGGACTCTATTGTCCGACAGTTCAATGTCAGGTCTCAGCAGAGTTGTGATGAGGTAAGTGGCCTAAGGAGAGCATATGTCAACTTAATTCTAATTAATCTGCTGTGGCACTCTGGTCAAGTCATTTTCTCTGTACCACTATTTATCTTCTCATTCTCCATTTCTTTCATTTATTTGGATAAAACACCTCTACCTCTTTAGGGAGACACAGTCTCATGAATATCTGTCAGGACAGAGATGTTCATAAACAAAACAAAAATACACAATTTGATTAAATATTTTCATTCAACTGAACTTTGAAATGGGTCACAATCTTTTGTTGAGGAATTAGTCTGCTACAGATAAGCTCGCTTTCTGCAACAGCAGATAATTCTTATGTTGAACAAGTTATAATGTCAGCCAATATTATCATTATCACACTTCAAAAATAGGAGATAGCTGAAAGAAAGTAATTTAAAACAAATAAACTGAACTCAGAATGTGTGGCAGCAGCCTGAAAAAGTAATTATGGGGCTCTACAGTCAATATTGCTTCTGTATATCTCAGCTGGTTGATTGACTGATGAAAATATTTTTAGCTACTTTTGTCATTTTAAATTTAGAAATATTTTTTTCTTTCCTGATATAATTGGCATTGCTTCATTTGTGTTTCAAATCATCTTTTTTTGTACTGAGATATTAATTTGGCAAAATAATTAATTGTTGACCAAGGATTAAGCAGACTATTACTTTTTCTCTTTGTTAATAAGGCACAAAAACACTTCTGCGAAGCTGATTCTGAGCAGAACTGAGTGGATAATAGTTTCAAACAACGATCCATGTAGCCAGCTAGTCCAGGCTTAAGGTAAAATCCAAACCTTTCAGGACTGTCAGTAGACATACAAAAATAATCTTGATTTCAGTGATATGGGCACTCATGTTAAAGGTATCAGACATGGGTTCAAATCCTTGATTAAAAGAAAGAAAAAAAAAAAAAGAAAAACAGCTCTTGAACATGAGTTTCCCTTCCTAGTCATACAGTCTTGTTATATAGATGTCTAGCATGAGATGGGGCCCTGGAATATTATTTCTTTGAGAATAGTTTCAAAAAACCCAACATTTAAAAAACCCTCTTTAACCGAAATTTATATTCTTAAAAAAAAAAAAAAATCAATAATCTTGCATTTAAGAGAACATTTCAAAGCTTTTATTCAGCCTAAACCTATGTAAACTAAGAAAATGAGAATAAAATTAATACATAGTCCCAGGCAAGTGTCATTTTTTACGTTTAATTACCATAACACTGCATTGAAAACTCTGAGACATTGATTTATTCTTGACCGTCAATGGAAGCCCAAATATCTGCCTATATGTAAATAAACTTGTATTTAGGAAGGAACCTCATTACTACTTGGTAATGGATGAATTGATGTTTTAAGAACTGGTTCTTAAAATTTTATATAAATATATAAGAAATAAAGTCACCAGGCATAAATCAATGACCATTCAGAATTGTTTCACTTTTTATGTCAGTAAAATAGTCCTTATAAATTAGAGGAAAAAAGAGAAAACCCAAATGTTTCCTCTTTCCAAAGAGTGTTTTTAAAGGGTTAAGTCAATTTTAATAAAAGTTTGTTCTTGCCTTTTTTTGCATAATTCCTTGAAGAGCTTCATATCTCTGGAAAAATAACAGAACACCTTATTTTTTTATACAATGCTCTTCATTGATTTTATCAGTTGTGACTGATCTGCAACAGGGTAAGATTTATTAGGGTAAAATCATTAACGGAGACCTTGACTGTATTGAATGTATTTTTCATGGGACATTCTGACTATTCTGGCATCACAGATAGACCAGGTATAATCCAGGTTTGTGTCTTCTCAGTTGTAAAAAAGGTCATCTTTGTAACATTGACTCAGAGAGCAGAAATCTCCTATTATGAGATTCATCTCATCCAATTTGAACCATCTGCATTGCAGGTATTTAGGTCTGAACTGATTGTCTAAATGCTTTCTAAAGGCAATTCAGATAAAAAAATGAGATAAAAAAGTATTCATAGGGCATGATTTTTCTCCTCTTAAGATAGATAATTAAAACAAAGTATATAAATTTGACTTCCAAAATGTTTTCTTTCCTTTTCTTTTCTTTTCTTTTTTTTCTTTCCAGCAACTGCAGGAGTCTAGACAACTGGTTCAGGTACAGAAATCTACATTTAAAGGCAGGCAGTATTACTCCAGGTCCTCTGTGTATTACTCCCCCAGTGACTTAATTCAGTACCAACTTCCACAGCTGCCACATGGTCATGACAGCTTGTCCCACCTGAATTTTGTGAGAATTAGTATCTTTTTCTAAAGGCTAATACAAATCTCAGGAAAATGACATAATTTTCCAATACCCATAACAAGGTTTTGGAATCTGACCTATGCCAAACACTTTACAAACAGTCTGGAAAATCTCAGGAAAAAATGCCTGGGTAAGAATCAAAAAGCAAATTCCAGATACCTGCTAAATTCACAGGGTGAGCTGTACTTCTGCTCACAGATGCAGTCAAATATCTGCTTTTCAGTGTCTTTAAGCTTTTAGAAATAGTAGCAACTCATGTTATAGAAAATATGAACACCAAGTATTTCACATAGCTCCCACTATAACCTTCAAATAGTCAGTAACTCTAGACTGATCCATAGTTAATCATTCTTTCCTACACTTCTGTGGAATAAAATAAAACTCCCTTCTGCCTTTTACAGAATGGAAAACAAAGGAACTGGGAGTATTTATCTAGCAATACATATCTTTGGCCAATGAGCCGTTTCGGAATGTGGGAGAGAAAGTTTCTATTCTGTGACGGGGTAGCAGACACCTTAAAATAAATAAATAAATAAAAGTAGATAGATAGATAAAGAAATAGTGTACATAGACATTAGAGAGAAAAGGAATAAAAGCACAATAGCATGGTCCTAACTATAAAAAGGTGTATATAGCACCATTAAATAAGAAAACTGCCATTGAGCTTTTTCATGAGGGCTACATCTCATCCATAAAGGTAAGTGGATAACTCTGAAACATGATAGCTGCAATCTGTCTTGGTTTGCCTTCTGATCATAAGAAGTTTTTGTTAAAACTGAATACATTAAGATCCAAATGAACTTGTATGAATTTGCATGACATTACTGGTGTCAAAGCATGATTTTACTGGAGTCAAACACAATGCAAGGACAAGTGGAACCTATTTGCAAATAAATTATGTGCTTATCTTTTCTACATAACGTTACTATCAAATGGTTAGATGAGAATTAAATTGAAAACTAAACTTATTCATAAGCCTGAAAATATAAAATCTCTATCAGGAAACAAGTATGTGGTGATCATTAATCAACAAATTAGATATTTGTCAAACTGATGTAAACCAATGCCATTGCAGCTTCATATCACAATGTTCTGATCTGCAAAATATTTTTATGTGTTGCAAGAATAAGCATTATTCTGAGTTTCCATTATTCTTTAATTTGGGTCAGAATAAATACAATTCAGAGAAAGAGCTGTTTGCAACGTATCAGCACGTCTTTCAGTCCACCACAGAAACAGGAATCATAATGGTGAAAATAAAAGAGAAAGATATCTCTAAAAATCTAATGCAACTATTAACAGTAAAATTATTTGATACAAAGATTATTTTATTTTAAGTGGAATATCTGCACTAGTTATTTTTTAAAGTACAATAAGTTTTTTCTCTCTTAATCTATTACACTAATTATTGTCATTATTCGTTTCCATTACAGGAAGCACCAAGCTGGTCAGCAAAGTTTCAAGGTCCATTATTTTCAGTACAGAGAAGTAACAAGACAAGACTGTTGCTTTCCAGAGAGCTCATAATATGAGTGAAAGAAACAAAAACAAACCAAAAAACCCCAAGAAATATTCCCAGGCACTGGAATTCAAATGCTTATGGTGTTAAACTGTCAGAATGGTCTTTAGCATGTTTATGGACAGGTTCAGGTAGCACTCTTCAAAACGATCCTGAAGTATGGATCAGGAGGTAGCATGAATCAGAGACAATTCACAGTCTATGCTTTGAATTCAACCACCTTTATTTTATTTTTTTATTATTATTTTATTTTTAATTTAGTTTTATAATTTTATTTTATTATTTTTATTCCATTTAATTTCTTTTTTTTGTTGTTGTTTTACTTGTTTTTCAAGCATGAACATGCAGAGAGTCAGAGAAAGTCTTGCACATGTTTAGATCATTAATCTGGACGTAAACAGAAAGTACTTGGTATTTGAGTGAAAGAGAGAAATGGATGTGAGACGTGAGACTTGGAAGGCAAATACAATGTAACACAGTTTAGACTAAAGAGTTCATCACAAAGCACTAAGGCAAATTTCACAGCACTCAGGATCTACACACAATCCAGTCTCTGCTCCCCTTGAAAACCCTTCAGAGTCAGGTGGTCCAAAAATGCCTCTTTGAAGTCTTTACCCCTCAGTTTGCTTGAGACATCCAAGAAAACCTTTTCACTTTTTGTAACTTAAATCTGAGGTGATAAAATATATTTTTTTTCTAGCGTTCCAAATTATTCATTTCCAAATTGCTACCATAATTCTCAACTTGTCCATGAAGTAGAAAAGTCTCATTATTATCATGCTCCTGCTCTCTTCCTCACCTTGGTACAGCAGGAACAAGACTCCATGGACTCTACAAATTTCTTATTTTGCTGGGCACTGATAGTATCTCGGGGACATACATTCACAGACATCCACTGGGCTGTTCTTTCAGTTCCCTGAAGTTCACAATTAGAAGGATATAATTTTTGGTGCTTTCTGGTTTTAGCATAAAGGTAAAACTGCTGTTTTATCTAAACAGTTACGTCTCTCTCTGTTTTTCTGGTCAAGCTCATATTCCAGTTTAGAAATATATTTTTCAAATGTACTTACACAATGGTAGTGCAGGAATACAGTTAAACATGGATTCTTCTGTAAATTTATTATTTATTTTCATTTAAATAGTCCTGTCGAAGTCACTAGACCTCCTCATGCTCTAAAATGGAGGAATTTTTAAAATTAGTTTTCTGAAAAGGGAGAAAGAGGACAACTCTTTTAGCCTTTATCTAAATATTTGATGGAGAGGTAGGTTAAAAAGATTTTACATTCGGTACATTTTAGGTGTGGAGTTCGGTTTAGGTTGGTTTGTTTTGTTTGTTTGATTTTTTTTTTTTTTTGGGGGGGGAAGAGGGGAGGAGTTGGTGGGTTTTTACCTACTTAGCTTAATATTCCTATTTTGGGATTGCCTGCATTAAAAGGCAAATTTCTTCCCTTTCTATTTTATTGACTAAGGCAGTAATCGTGGATTTACCTCTTGAAAAGTGAGTAATGTCTGTGGATGAGACACAGACAATTGTACATGTTCTGAAGTTGCTAACATAAAATCCACTTGCATGATTAATATAAAATAATGCATATTTCTTAGTATTAAAGGCACAAGAAGAGATTTAATTTATTAAACTGTAATGAGATGAAGTTTCATTCTCGGCTACCATTTCTTAGTTATAACAGTTAGTAGAGGGAAAATCAATTTAATTAAACTTCAAGAAAGGCTAATCCAATAATGTTGTGAAGTGGATTTACCTTGACTACATGTCAGAAATCTTCTCCCAGCCTACTGCTCTGAAATGAATCTGATCTTACTGTTTTTACAAATTCTCTTACTGGAGTCATGAAGGATCTAAACTGGAGGGTCCTACTGATTCATGAATTTTTATGGAGATGCACCTGTGACTTTACAGGACCATGTGACTATGGGGCCTCTTGTGATGATAGGAATGATCCTCACAGGGCTACAGCACAAAAATGAATGAAATGGCACAATCCTTCCAGCTCAGAAAATTATAGACACTCTGTGACTTTTATAGGCTCTGAAGTTTCCTTTCTAGGCAGATCTACACAACCATCCAGAAAGATCTACATAACTACCCACATCTTGCTTTTATTCCTCTAGATTGTACTGAATCTCTCTGTGACATTCTATTAAATCTGTAACTTATTATACAAATAGTGATGGTGTATCTGGAAAGAGTTTCTGTACATGTAGAAGGATTTATGAACTAAGAACTTATAGTAAGTATATGAAACATGAATAATAGGAACAGACATGTTGCAGTTACTGAATTTTCACTGAGCAACGCTGGTTATATTTGTCATTGTTTCAACTTTTTTTTTCTTTCTTTTTTTTTTTTTTTTTCTTTTCTGTCTTTAAGGAGCATAAAATGACTACATTAACACTGAGTATTGATTACTTAGTATAGTGGAAATACCTAGCAATCTTAAGCACGGAATAAGATTGCTACTTACAAAAATGTGTAATGTAATGACATTCTTGGTACCCAAATAATTAAAATTTAAGTGCAAAACACAAGGCAATAGGATAATGTGGTGTCCATACTTCAAGCCACATGATGAACACATGACTGGACAGGTTCTCCTTGTCACACACATGTTTTTTGCATTTACTACTGAAAAAGACCAAAAATTTCCTCATGTTATGTAAGAGTGCATAAGTATAAAGACATCTAATACCACCATTAAACCACTTTAACACATCTAAATATATTAACTGGAAACATAAACAAACACCCCCACCTCAATCTAAGTTTAAAATGTTATTACTTCTTAGTAGCTAAAGAAAAGCAAGAAACACTGTAAGTGTTCCCACACCACTAGTTAATGTATTTGCTGAATCAGAAAGCTTAAAATAAATAAAAATAAAAATAAAAATAAA
>NW_010337839.1:0-30074 GCF_000700745.2 Antrostomus carolinensis | reverse complement strand
AATCCCCAACATGCTGTGATTCTGTGATTCCCTGCTCCCACTGCAGGCACAGGCAGGCCTGGCTGGGCAGGGAGGCACCTCTGGATGCTGCAGCACGTGCTGCCATCTCGCTGTCACAGGGCAAGGACTGAGAAACTGGAGGTGGCCTGACGAGCACTTGCATAGTTGTCTCCATTCCTGGTGCAAAATGAGCTTAATTGGAGAGCAGTAATTGCTATCAGCTGCTGGTGCAGGTGTTCCACTCCCAAACTCTCTGTCAGGCTTAAAAGCAGCAGCTGTTTGCTCTCAGGAGTGATGGGCTGAGAGCTCCTTGGGTGGGAAGCTTTGCTCTGAGCTGGGCTGTGTGGGGCTGGCGTGACCCAGAGCTCCTGAGATGGCTCTGTCCTGCTGGCAGCTTCTGTGAGGCCTGGAGCTGTGATCAGGAACTGGTGTGTGCGGAGAAGTGGATTCAGTGAGTTTTTATTCTGTTTTAAGTATAAATGTCACTTGTTGCCCTATGGGCCAGCTTGCTCCAAAAGGGCTGTGCAGGCCCCTCACTGCGTGTGCTTGGCCTTAAGTAGGAGCGAAGTGGGGTTTGAGTGTTTGGTTTTGATTGTGCAAAGTGGGATGTTTAGGGGGAAGGGGAAATAGGTGTTTATTTTAAATGTAGTGGAATATTTCTTATTTGCAACCTGAGCTCAGACTAAGGGTCAGCTCCAAAGCAGAAGCAGCAAACAGGGAGACACAGAGGGATGAAGAGGCTTTGAGCACTGGCTGGGATGACACAGTTCAGACCTCTGCAGCTTTCCAGGGACCATGGTGTACCAAAGCTGAGTGCTCGGAGTTTGATACCAGTTTAACTTAGCAGGTGACATGCTGATGCTTGCTGTGCTGGTTGTAGTTTGGCAGAGGCTGGATTAATTGGTGGTTTGCATTCCTACTAAACCAGGGTGTATGCGTATGGTAGACAGGGTCCTTTAGCAGCCAGGGCCTACACAGCTACACTGTTACTTAAGCACATCTTATATCTACATATTTCATGTTTTTTTCTCTTTTTTTTTTTTTTAATTTTTTTATTAAATATTCTGTGTTAAACCTGATTCAGATGGATGAGAGAATTTGTCTCTCAGCTCCTGCAAGCTGTGATCCCTTACTGCTGGAGTACTTTCTCAGATATGTTGGTAGAAACAGAAGCTGATCCCAAGTCAGGTGTTTTTGCTGAGCCAGCACAGTGTGAGTCTGTTCCCTTTTCTTTGGGGTTGTGGTCCCCCATTTCTTTGTGTCCTGCACCATGAGGGTCAAAACTACTTAGTGACCAGATATTTCCCCACTGAGCAGAGAGGGGCTGGTAACTGAAGTTGCCCTGTTGATGGGGTCTGCAAACCTGCAGAGATGACTGGTTGCCCCAGACACAGGACTGGGCTGGAAAATCCCATACAATAGTTAAAAGTACCATATAAAAAAAATGTGCTTGGAGGCCTCTTGTACCTCTGCTTGTTCTGCTGCTCTTACCTGGGATGTGTGTGGTTGCTGCCCAGGAACAAAATATGCAGTTGCTTAGTGCTGCTCCCTCAGTCATCAGGACAGGGTGGTCATCACCCCTGCTTCAGGGTTCCTGCATGTCTTATCAGTTATTGGGGCTGGAGCTGTGATGGCCCATCAGTATAGTCATTGCTATGTATGTCTGCAGTCCAACTGCCAGCCATGTGAAAAGTTGTGTTTAAATTAAGCCTGTGAAGTGGAGTGTGGTGGTTTCACTTGGTTAGCACTGGGCTAGCAGCCAAACACAGCTGCTCACTCACTTCCCCCCCCACCCCAGGGGATAAGTGAGAGAATTGAGGGGTAAGGGTAAGGAGACTCATTGGTTGAGATAAGAACAATTTAATAATTGAAATAAAGTCAAACTTAAAATAAAAATGATATTCAAATAATAATAAAATATGCAAATGAGTGATACACAGTGCACAACTGAATACACTGACCATGATGGGATATGAGATGGAATATCCCATTGGCAGAGCCAAATGACCATTTAGCTTAAATTAAATACTCTTCCCCCCCTAGATCTTGTACTTGTAGACTGACAAAAACCAAAGTCCTTCTGCTTCCAGTGATGAAAATTAAAACATTAGTATGTAATCAACATTTATCTCGTTAGAAATCCCAGCTGAAACCAAACCTCAGCACTGATCTAGCTACTAGAAAGAAACCCATCTCTGTCCCAGCTGAAAATGAGGACATGGAGCCAAACCAGCATGGGTGAGCATGAGGGCTGATGGGTTGGAGCAATGCCTGGGCACTGCACAGCTCAGCACTGACTGCAGCTCCTTCAAATAAAAACATGGTTGAGCTTGAACCACAAGTGCTGCATTGGTGGTGCTAAACCCCCCACCAGTCTCTGCAGAGAGCTTTGAACACAGTTGTGGAGAGGCAGCGATGGTTTCTGCATCCCCAGCTCAGCCAGGGGATGTGATCTCTTCCCCCAGGTGAAGGCAGGGATGGTTGACACCGAGTGACTCTCTGGGAGGATGAACATGCACCCATCCCTTTGACTCCTTTGCTCATGAGGAGTGATCAAAGCACAGTCATTTGATTTCATAACCCAAGTAAATGCTCAAAAAAAGAATCGCTCCCTAAATATCGCAGGGAAGGTATTCTGAGCCTAGGCCGCCTCGCCTGGGAAACGTCCTCTTCTGATTGAGCTTGTTCAAATCATCTTAACAGTTCTTAGTGAGAAAAAACCTTCTGTATCCTCAAGGCAAGTATATTTGGGCAAAGCAATAAGAGAGACTTTAAGAGGTCTGGAGGTTACAGTGGGAAATAGCAGTTATTCCCAATAAGCAGTGTTAAATGAAGTGCTGCTGACAGTAGCCTGAGGCAGGTTCAAGAGTTTCAAGATTTGCAACTAAGAGATTAACCAAAATAGATGTCTTATTACAGGCAAGTTTGTATCTAAATCATTTAAAGTGCCTTTAGATGCTGTAATGTTTTTCCTCCTAAGTGCTCATAGTATATCTGCAACTGCCTCCTGGCTTTCAGGAAGGAGCAATGAAAGGGCTTTTGGTCTCAGTGAGTTTAAGACCTTCTGATGAAGGACTGGGGGCCCAGTGGATTGGCAGGTTGTCATTTGATGGGATTTTACATGGATGAGAGATCCTGGCCCAAGTCCTCCCTCTTGTTCCCTGTTGGATGCTCTGCTGTGTGACCAGCTAACGGCTACAGTCCAGAAAGGGCGCACCAAGAAGTGGGTTTTGCCAAAGCTCTGCGTGTAAAACACTTCTGAAAGAATAGCAGCAGCATGGTCCTGAGCTGGAACAACCTGACCTGTAATTTGCCAAGGCCAGATGATGCTCAGGAGAGTAAGTGTTGTGTTTAGGGATGTAAATGAGAATGGCCATTTTTAGGCACAGGCAAACACAAAAGATATTTGTTTCCTAGGTAGTGCTGTCCATGCCAAGCCTGAAGTCTAGTTGCTGCTATCAATTCACTGTCATCCTGCCAAAATTCTCATGTGCACCTGGTCACCCAGCAAACCAGGTTTTGAATGTGGGATGTTGAGGTCTTTCTTCTGTGCTGAACTGATAATTGGAAGGAAATCCAGTGTAGGGCTGGTAACATGGGTTTGCTGCAACAAAAAAGATCCGCCATCACCATGGACAGTCACTGGCACTAGGTCTTGGCTGCAACCTGGATAAGATAAATTTGATGGGTGAGGAATCAACAGATCCAAAGGAAATCATCTGCAAAAGAGGGGCAAGTTCCATATGCTCGAAGAGAAAGGAGAGGAAAGGGCAGAGATGTTCAGAAGGAGGTGGTCTAAACCTGGGGAACAGCCTGGAGTGCTGACACAGAGCTGGGAAAATGGGGGTTTGTTGTTTGGGTGAGATTTCTGTGCTCCTTGTGTTTGATCAAGTCAGGAACAGTTGATTTCTGGAACCTCTCCAAGGTTGGGATGTCCGTTTGCTTTGGCAACTCCACATCTCTGTGGAGATGAGCTGGACATCCAGGGTGCTTGCAGGAGTGGAACGCTAGGGAGGGATGGGTTTTTCCCAGTGGAGTGCTTAGGGGCATCAGTGATTGTGCCAGGGATGTGCAGGTGGAGCAGAAGGTCTATGAGAGGAAGGCATAGATCTCCACCAAAGGACTACACCAGCAGAGAAATGACTGGAGACCCAAAGAGGTTAACCCAACTGCCATAATCACTGCAGGTCCATGAGCCAGGGGCTCCCTGAGCTTTCGTTGTCCAAGTGCCCCCTTCATGCCATGTCCCACATCTGCAGGGCTGCTGCCTTCCCATGCTGAGGTCAATCACCCTGACTGTAGGCTTGCCCTCCTCATGGAGCTGGGGGTTTAAATGCACTGAATAGCTGGAATAATCCAGTCCTTGAGACCTTTGAGGAAAGTAGGGGAGTCCACTTGCCTTGTCCTGTTGCAGCAAGACAGGTCTGTGCTGTCCAGTGGGATGAACCCAACATAAAGCTCAGCTTGGTTCAGGATTTTGATATCATAGAATAGTGTAAGTTGGAAGGGACCTTAAAGACCATCCAGTTCCAACCTCCTCTGCTATAAGCAGGGACACCTTCCACTAGACCACATTGCTCAAAGCCTCATCCAACCTGGCCTTGAACACTTCCTGCATCATCACTGCTGCTGCTATATTTATCAGGAGTCTTGTGACAGCTGGTGGTTTCACTTCTCCTGGAGTGGTCTGATAGCATCCCTCCTTTCCAAGTGAGCAAGCCCTGGTAGCCCTTGAAGAGGCAGAGAAGCACTTCAGCAAGTAAAATTTGGGCCCTAAAATACTTACTTTCTGCAAATACAAGGAGCTTTTATCAAAATACTATGAAATTAGCTGTAAAATTAACAATTTGGAAATCCTGTTTTATTGTTTTGGATTGCTTGGAACAGGAAGACAGATCCTGGTGCTGTGCCACAGAGACCCTTTAGTGCTGCTGGCAGTGCCCCTAGTTTGTGTGTGCCAGAAGCATCACAGCTATTGCCCAAGGACAGGCAGGGACACAAGAACTTGTCCGTTGTGGCAAACCCCTCTGGGGTGCTGTTGTGGTCCCAAGCAGGTGTTGTGCACATGGGACACTTGGGTGCAGAGCAATGAGAACAAAATTGCATGTGCAGAGCCACACTTGGCCAGTTGGACATGTGCTGCTGGTATCATTGTTGGCTTTCTCCAGAGGGAGCCTCAAGTATTTAAATCATGGTCTACTGAGAGGGGAGCAAGGTGGGGAAAGGCAGCTCTTGGTCTCTCTGAAATGTTTCATGAAGTCTGTGTCTTGCTGGATTTTGGCAAGAGAGACCTTGATTTAACATGAGTTTTTAAAAATGGGAAATGTGAAACAGCTGCTGTGGTTGTAAGCAAGCCAGAAACTGAGAGGAGAGCAAGGCCTGTGGGTGTTTTATCAAAGGACCCTGGCAAATGGGAGGCTTTTCTTTTTTAATTTTAATTGGCATCAGGAAGATCTTTGAAACTTGGGAATCCCCAACACCAGTCAGGAGAGCTGGCTATGTCTGAAAGGTGCCTCTGCGCTGTGGAACCTTGACAATTAGTAAGTCATGGAAGGGCAGAGGAAGCAGCTGCAGGCTTTGAGAGGGATGTGGGAGAGGTTGGTGGAAAAGGAGAGGGGGAGACTTCTACACATCCTTGCCCAGACTTGGTTTAAAAATACCCCAAACCATACAGCCCCCTGATTTCAGGAAAGGGTGTTAGGAGCATGGCTCAGTGTGGTCCCTGGACTGGAGTGCTGTGACGCATCTCCAGCCACATGTGCCACCTGGAGCGACTGGTGGTGCTGGATCACACCAGCCTGGCACTGCGTGAGGGCAGTTCACCCGATTGCGCTTGGGGTGAGATTCATAACTTCTGCAAGGGCTGGTTTTCTCAAAGTACAAAGACAGCCGAGGTAACTCATGCAGACCTCAGTGACCCACTCAGATGCCCACAGCAGAGCAGGGAAGTCCCTCCTAGAGACCTGACCTGGACAGAAAGCCTGAGGGAGAGGCTTGCCTAGCCCAGGCTCTCCTTTCTGGCCATTGACTTCAAATGCTTTGGAGGAAGATGTAAGAAACCTCCGATAATCTGCCTGGAAGGGAGGCTTGTCCTGGTGGGGATACAGCAGGTTTTATCCTTTGCATTAGATGAGTATTCAAATAATTTGACAGTGGATGTTCTCATCCTTCATATGCTGATGGAGTTGGTTTTGTGGTTCTAATGCTCTCGTGACCTCAATGTCTTCTGCGAGTGCATTTCTCAGGTTAATTATGCATTAAGTTTACATAAGGCTTTTTCTTTTTTAATCAGTTCTAAACCTGCTGCTTTCAGATGTGCTGAATGCCCTGACAGTTGGGCGCTATCGGGGGGGCTTACAGGAGCACTGTACCCACCTCTCTAATCTGCCAGTTCTTTTGTACACCTTGTTTTGTCTCCTTTATTTGTCACCTTGCTAAATAAGCACTCCTGAGACTTATGGCTTTATTTTTTCCTGTACAGACTTCTCTGATGAGCGCTATGGTAACATAATACCATAAAGGAAGAGGTTTGCTGGTGTGATTGAGATATGTTGTAGTCAGCTCACTTTCCTTCTCTCTGGGCTGGAGAAGAGCCTGCTTTCCTTCTCTCTTCTGGAGAAGAGCCTGCTTGGGAGCTGCTGGGAGGTTGTTTTCTTAAACAGATTCCTTTTTCTCCATGTGGCCTTTGAGTGTAAGAAAGCAGTAGAAAGCATGCCTTGCACTTGATGATGTTTCTCTTTCTTTTGGAGAGGTCTCTATTTCTCTGTTTCTTTGCTTTTGTCTGGGTTTCCTCTTTGATTTCTTAGCAATCTCTTTTGAGCTGGATGAGCTTTCCTTCTCTGAAGTCTAAGACCTTGAAAGTAAGGGTTACAGTAAGATTGCATAGAAGCAAGTTGGATATCGTGGTTCTTTCTTCAAGGCAATCACTTCTGTTTGCAAAGTAACTTGGCAGTCTTGTGTATTTAGGATTTAGGCATCCTGGTGTGTAAGCCAAAGCTAACAGATATTAATTAGTTGGAGGACTGGAACTGTAATGAGGACAGTCACTCATGTGGGTTGGCTTTTTTATTTTAAATGCAAGTAATTAAAGAAAAGTGTGTTGAAAAAGTCAATGTTGAAAGATGTTATGTAAATAACATGCTCTGGGTGAGAGTTAGAGAGGAATCGAGGGGAAGAATGCCAGGCAGGTTGCTGGTACAGCAGCTGCTGTGATGCCTGGCTATGGAGGGGTTATCCCTGTAGCAGGGAAAGAGGAGTAAAGGAGAAGTGTAGCAGAGGAAAAGGACAGTGGGTTGGAAGGGCTCTGCTGGCATGTTTAGAAATGCACAGGGAAGTTGTGTCTTTGGAGGATCCCAAAAAGCTAGTCCAAGAGGTGTTGATGTAGGACTCAAGTCTGCGATGTAGACTCTGGGTTGGAGAAACAGTGCAAGGTCCTGAGTGTGCAGCCTACTGTTGGAAGGGGATCCTGTAAAACACCTCCCACCCATGACCCCACTGAGCCTCTTCAGGAGGAGACTTGTGTGGAGAAGCTCAAAGTGAAGCCTCCTTGGCAAGGTTAAACACCGGCATGGTGTAACCTGAGAGGCAGGGATGCTTTGAGACCAAGGGCCAAAACCAAGGATGAATCTATGGAGTGGCTTGAAGAATAGTCTTACCTTTGGGCTGTGGTCCCACGAGTGTGTGTGTGATGGGAGGAGGAAGAAAATGGTCAGCTCCTGGATTTGAGATATCTGGCAGGGGTAGGCTGGAGATGCCCCAGGTCTCTGGAGCAGGAAGTGATGTTAGGTGTCCTGTTAGCCTGGGGAAGTCCCAATGGGGTGTGTGGCTGAATTTCTCTGACTCTTCTGTTGGTGAAACAAGGCCATGGTTATCTTGGGGGTGGCTGTCTCCAGCCTTAAGAAAGAAAACAGACCCTGGAAATGGCAACCTGCCCACAGGAGGAGGGAAGGTCATTCAGTGAGGAAAAGTTGCAGCGTTGAGCACCTCCTGTTGCACATGGGTTCTGCAGCCCACAGCTCACCCACTCCCTGCACCTCTGCTGCCACTGGCCAAGCCAGGCTTGGCAAAACCAGTTTCCCATGGTCAGGGTCTGGCCAACCTGGGGTGCTGAGTCCCCACTCAAAACTAATCTCTGAGCAGGCTGAGCTACCCCAGGGGTTTGCATGATGGGGACTGGAGCTTTTATCTGAGTGTAAGCCCCATGGAGAGGCTGGATGTGCCAAATAGCACTGGGTACCAGAGTCATTTATGGATTTTTAACCATTTGTTTCCCTTCTTCAAGACCGAGCTGTCTGTAATGGCCAAGTCCTTCCTCTTCTCTGGGTGGTGTACAGTGAAGGAGACTGGATGGGGAATGCAAATCAAAGGTAAACGAAGTGCTTTGCCATCTTTTTTTTTTGTTTAAGAAGCTTAATATATTAGCTAATCGTGTGTGTAAACAATCTCAATGTACAAACCAAAAAGTAGCGTCTCCCCTGCATCAGCTGCTTTGAGCTTCTCCGTTAACCTCTCCAGAGCAAAAAAAACCCCCTTCCTGAACAGCCATTTCAAAGTGTGCAAAATTGATTTCATATTCGACCTCCGCAGTGGGAGAAGATGGCGGCGTGGAACTGCAGGCACCTCTTCTGCTCCCTCATCCTTTTTGTTTGTTTGTTTTTAAGAGAACATCTTCCCCTGTGTGTCTCCGTCATGGAGGATGGGTGGGTGCAGATGCTGGTGGCTCAATCTCACTGCCTGGGCATGCAGGTCCCTCCCGGTGCCTTCTGGGGAGCAAAAAAATAAGAAACAAATTTACAGTAGCCCCTCCTTGGATAATTTACACAGTGCAATGACCCCCTGTCTCCCACCCCCTTTGTGTGTGTCTTCTCTTAATTAGTTAATACTGCATTCCTCACCACTTCATTCCTGTTTCCGTAGCACCCGAGGAGGGGTGGGGCTGCTGGCAAAGGCGGGTGCTGAACCACTCTCTTAGTGGAGGAGCTTAATTAGCCCCCATGATGATATGGGCTTGCTTCCTGCAGCCCCGTGATGGGTGCCTTCAAACTGGCTTCTCGTGCCCAGCAAAAGCAGCGCCGTGTCCCCGTGCTCATCCCTGCGCAGCTGGGTTGTGTGTGCTTGTGGGGAAAGGTGATCTGCTGTGATAGCTGCTGGAATATCAAAAAAAAAAGACAAATTGGTGGGTTTTTGAGCTTCGTGAGGGACAGGAGACAGTAGCTGGGGTTGGTCTGTCCTGGGGATGGGCAGGCTGGACACTGGGGCTGATCAGTGTTGGGCTGTAAAGGGTCCAATACACCTCTCTCTGCTCGTAGCTGTTGCTACCAGCCTTGCAGTGCTCCTGGTCTCCTTTTCTTTTCTTTCCTTTTTTTTTTTTTTTTTTTTACCTTAAACACAACCTGTTGGCACTTGTGATATCTCCTCTGCTGAAATCCTCTGTGCTACCCCGTGCTGCAGTCCTGATGGGCTGGGGCAGAACCGCAAGTAAACCAACAAACACTAACTGCCGTGGTGCTTTTAGGAGGAGAATACAACTTCTCAAGGACTGTCTTGGAAAGAAAGCTGATGGGCTTGTCAGCATTGGCTTTGTGGTGTGCATTGGAGTTTAGAAAGGTGCCTTTATTTTTTAATTTTTTTTAAGGGTTTTATCTCTCCATCTTTGATCTCTTCTCCCTTTTACAAAAACCCCAAGAAGGAAACCTCACATGCCCCCACAGCTCATTTCTCAGTGGGGTGGTGATGGTGGGTACGTGTGCTGGTACCCATGTGGTCCCATCTACCCTGGCACTACGTTTAAGATGGAGACACAGCGCGTGTGGGTGTGTGTGAGGAGGGAAGGAGAGATGGAGAAGATGGAGGGGAGAACAAAAGCAGCAGATCCACCGCAGGGCCGGGCTCCTTGCCAAGAGCGGCTGCGGCACGCAGCCCCAGTTGGGGTGGTGGTTTCCCCGCAGCCGACATGGCTGGCGATGTTCCCTCCCGCCCCTGCCCTCTCCTCCCTGGCACAGGCTGGGGCGTGAAGGCGGCTCTCGGCTGGGATGTAGGATGTGGGATGCTGTCTCACCCGCGCCCTTCCCACCGACAGACGGGACCGCGGCATCGCAGCCCGACGCGCGCCTGTCCCGCGTGACTCGCATGCACAATGCAGCCATGCTTAACGAGCGTGAGTAATTATGCCAGGCGGCGGGTTGGGGTGTGGGGAGTTTTTTTTCCTTGAATTTTTTTTTTAATTTCCATTTTTCTCTCCTCCCACTGCTTTTCCCTCCCTGCCCAGCCTGTGGCATTGAAGCTTGGCCACCTCCTTGGCGATGGCTTCAGGAGGGACGGGGACACGGGGGTCAGTTGGCACAGCAACTGCTGTTTGGGAACAAAAGGAGGGTTGTTGTTTTTTTTTTTTGCAGTGGCAGTAGCAGCTGCCAGCCAGAATAGCAAATCCAAGTGACTTGGCACCACTCCAGCTTCCTTGAGGGTTGCAGAGGGATGGTATGTTGGAGGGTAAGACTAGCTAATTAATCTTCCGGCAGGGAACAATGTAATATCAGACAATTACAAAGACAGAATGAAATTACTATAGTGGGAAGGCTGGCATACAAATTTCTCAAAGGGTCCATCCCTCAGCCCGCTGCTGTGGTACTTTATATGCGGGAAAAGCACAAACTGTACATGCGCTTTTCTGTTGTGTGGGGGGCGGTTTTTTGTATGAATTGAATTATGTGTTTGGAGGAGGGGCAGGGGGATACGAGCTCGATTGCAGAATAAGCTTTTTGAGGAGCAAAAGGGAGAAAGAAGAATCATTCCGAGCAGAGAAGTTCCCTGTCAACCAGCTGTGCTGAGAGGGCAGACCTGGCGCGTTGCTGATGCTACGGGCTCATGGGGTTGGGATATTTTTCCTGGTTATTTTTAGCGATTACACTATGATGCCTGATGGCTCTAGCTCTCAGGAGGAGGATCTAACTGCTGAGCTGAAAGGAAGTGATTTCCTTCAGCCTTTCTGCATGGAGAAGCCCTCAAAGAGCTTTGGATCTGATGGAAGTTATTGGGGAAACACACCTACCAGCTCAGCGGTGGTAATTGCCAATAATTAGCTGTAATCACTGCTACCTGCAGTTGGGATGCTGTGATGAATAGGGCAGCGCAAGCCACATGGTGCAGGCTCCCTGTCTGTTTATTTGCAGTGGGGAAAGAATTAGGAAAGTCTCATTTATCCTGGAGCACAGGAAAGCATCGGTAGGAGATCAGCCTGTGTAGAATTAGCATAGGAAGCTCCTCCTCCCTCCTTCTCTTCACCAGGCATTAGGGATGAGCTAATGACTCTCCTTCTGCATCTCCCTCCCAGGATGAAACTTAATGCAGTGGGAGCTCTAGAAGTTTCATTAAAAACCAATGTGAAAACAGCACCAGTCAAATTCTCTTTGCAGTGTTGCACGTGTGCATCTGTATGCGAGGGCCCCGTGGAGAAGCGTCCAGGAGGTGATTTGAGCCAGGAGAGGATTTGGAGCCACTCCAGCTTGGTTGCTCTTCCTCCTAAGGAATTTGAGTAGGGTTTTGGTGCTTACATAGATCAGATGGTGCAGAGAAAATGTTTTAAGAACCACTGCAAGCCCCTCCTGCCTGCCTTGGCTGCTGTGCTGGACTGTCAGTTGTCAGTGAAGCTATTGCAAAATTTAGGCTGAATAAGTGGGGTTTTTAAGGGGGTAACAATGCCAGGTGTTGGGTTGGCAGGCTGAGGCCCCTTGTCTGAGTTGCACACAGCCTAATCCTTGTCTGGTGCCCTGAAAAGCATCCTGGTGGGTGCTCGTCCATGGGTATTTGGCTGAATATTTCTCAGGAATGGCTAGATACAGAAACATTTCCTGCTGGTTTAGTTAGGGATGGAGATCCCATCCCAGGTTCCCATCAGAAGACCTTTGGTGCAGTGCATATTGATGTGTGTAGCTCCTTAACTGGCTGCATATATTACCTCATCCCCAGCCCGGGCTCCTTGTGCTGGCTCCAAAGCCTTCTGCTGAAACGAGAGACAAAAAATTCCCTGCACATCCAAAAGAGATGGATCCCAAAAGCCAAATCTCTGGTCTTGCCACCCACTGTACTCATCCTGTGTTTGCTCAGAGGGTCTCCCAGCACTTGGGTACACAGTGGGTGTTCCTTCCCTGGATGCAGAAAGTGTTCTCTCCCTCTGGAGGAGGCTGTCCCCTTGGTTTCTCTCCTTGTCCACCAGTCTGCAGCCAACCAGACCTCTGGGGCCTGAGGTTTTGGGGAAGGCTTTCAAGCTCAGCCTGGCTTGTGCATCTGCAGGAAAAGGTCTTGGAGACTTCCCATCTGGGTAGTGATGACTCTAGTTATGCATGCTCGTGAGCAAGAGAGGAATTTAACCCAATAATTTAATAAACAGCGATTCAGTTGAACTCAAGCATGAGTATTGGTCCTAATTAGAAAGTATGAAGTTCAGCCCCTCTTCTGGACTGTGTCTGAAGTCCTGCAAAGGATAGACTCTCCCTGTTCAGGTCTCCTGTTCTGGCCTAATGCTGCTTTTGGCTCTGTATGTCAGTCCCAAGCCAGCAGCACTTCTCCTTCAAGGAAGTGGAAGGGACAATCTGAATCATTTCATATCTGATGATTGACACCAGAGATGTTTCTGTAAATTAATGAGTGCATCTTCCTGACTGTACTTCAAAGTTCTTACTTTATGAATCTTTTATGGAGTTCTCCTTACACTAGGGGGGAAAAAAAAAAACAACCCACAAAACAAAAAACCCCCCAAAACTGTAACACTGAAATTTTACTTTTTTAAACCTTACAATAAAGGACAAACCCCTCAACCTTTCACAGTCAGTTGACTTAGTGACAGTCATTTACTGGGTTCTGCTCATGTTCATGCTGTGGGTTTCAATTTGCCTGTGAAGATGGGTACATCCAAATGTGTGTGTGCTAAAGGGCAAATAGTGGTTCTGGACACTCTTTGACCTGAAGACATGAGCATTGATACTGCTGAAATTCCCTCCTTGCCACAGGGTGTGTCTCTCTTTGAGTCCTGCTAAGCCTCTCCAAGTCAACTTCTGGAGTTAGGAAATTTAATTTGTAATAAATCTGCATTACAGTACAAGTAAATCTGCTTCAGTGGCTATAAAAATTAATTTATTATCCTAAACATTATTATATAGCTTTCAAAATGAATTGACTGTGGTTGGTAGCCTAGTATGTGCCATTATTGGTAATTAGTGTAACGAAATAACATTGCTGTAATATTTCCTGTCTACCCCTCCCCCAGTTGGGAGCCATTTCCTATTAGAGAATCAGAATTGCAAATGCAATGCTTGTGTGCAAACTGCTCGTTGGGGTTTTTTGTGTGTCTGTGTTGGAAGTTGATCTGTTACTTTCTGTCTCTTGGTCTGTGGTTTTCCAGGAGCATTTGCTTCTGAAAAAGCTTTGGCATGGCAATGCCAAATTGGCAATTGGCTTGGCAATGCCACCAAATTCCACCAAATCCCTGTTTTCATCCAGAAGTTCAGCTTGTTCTTGAAGACACTGTGGATCTGCCCATGGAGGTGCTTGGGCAGCTCTGAGTCTGCCAAGAGGTGGAGGGTAGCAGACACTCCCTCTTCCAGAGCAGATAATAAAGGGCTAGGCTGGGGCAGCAGTTTCTGGGCAGCTGAAGGTTTATATAGCAGAAAGATGTGCCCACATATAAGGCTGAAAGAACCTGCAAAACTTTCCTAGACCTTTGCAACTGGACAAAGTGAGTTTCCACACCTTGTGCTGTTGGCTTGACTAAGAAACTGGAATGAGATTAAAAGGGGGATGGAAGCAGGAGTAGCGAGTCAGAGTTTAGTTTCTATGTTTCCACTATTGTGTGTGAGATGGAGAGATGCTGTTGGGCAGGTTTTCTCCACAGCTCCCTTTTCAACTTGTGTGATACTATCTGCATTTGGTTGCTCTGCCTGCTCCTTCCTGCTGCATGGGCAAGAGTTATTGAACCTTAGTGCTCATCCCAAGCGTCTCGGTATAATTCCTCTGGAACACCCATACGGAACACTTCAGCAATGCCAACCAAAACAACCTCTAGCAATTTGTTTGTGGAGTTTCCCATTGGATTTTATTTTTTTCCACCATTATAAGTCTTTCCCTGTCCCTCCCCACCCCTGAACTTGCAGCCTTCAGTGTTGACTTTTGAAATAATATTCTGCAGCCATGAAAGGTCAGAAACTTGATTCTTAGGGAATGAAAGTTCAGATTCTCCTGTAACTTTCCAACTCTGGGATCTGTGACTCTTATATTAAATACTCATTTTAAAACTTAACGGCTCTGTAATAAGAACCTGGGACCAGAGCAACAGGAAGCTGGGGGGAGGACTGAATTTTCATGGTGTCCCCAGCATGGAGTTATTTCTTGAGTTTTGATGAGATGACAGCTTCAGAAGACTGGATAGAGGTCCTAGACTCAGTCACCCCATATATCACAGAGCTGAAAAATGCAGAAACTAAGCAGTAAAGCTGAGTGAGAGATATATTTGCCACCATGGAAACATTCAAGATTTAGATACAGTAATAATAATAATATCAGTACCATTCTTGGCCCAGATGAGGAGGGTAAATCAGAATTCCAAATTCCAGCGAGTTCCAAAGTGAACAGACTGTGCCAGCTGAAGCCTTTGACTTGGGTCAAGCTGGTTTTGGTAGCTGAGCCTGGGGTTTTGTGTTTCAGTTGGAGTTGTACAAATGCAATTAACTTAAGAGTGAGAATACAAATTCACTCCAAGCTGGGGGAGGAAAATACATTG
This sequence comes from Antrostomus carolinensis, assembly GCF_000700745.2. NCBI lineage: Eukaryota > Metazoa > Chordata > Aves > Caprimulgiformes > Caprimulgidae > Antrostomus > Antrostomus carolinensis. The sequence goes on along the minus strand of NW_010337839.1, from coordinate 15,304 downwards.
CATGTTGGAAGGTGATATAATCATGACTTCAGGACTTTCTCCAACTTTCTGGGGTTTTTTTTCTTAAGTCAAAGGATACTGAAGGGATTCAAAAGAGGATTTTGCTAGGAATGAACTGGTGTGTTATTTCATGGAAAGCCCCACACTGATATCAGTAGGGCCACTGCAGCACTTCGAAGCCTCTGTCCTGATCGCTCTTGCGAGATGAGAGCGGTGCTTTGGGTGTCATTGGTACTGGCCAGGAAAAACAGGATTATTTTCTTCTTTTTCGTTTCTTTATTGAAAGGTCTGTGTTTCAGGAGTTTGTCTGGAATTAAATGTTTTTAAGCCTTTTGACCAATTCCTCTTGCTTTTGGAAAAAAAAGTGACTTTCCTGTGGTGCCAAACATCTTTCTAACTGGAAGTTGTTTGTAGGTTTGGGGTTTTTTTATTTGCTGCCCATCTCATGTCACTGGCAGCCAAGTTTGCTGAAGTCCTTGTGCACAGGCTTCAAAATACTCAGATTTTTCATTAAAGTGAAAAGTATCTGGTTTTCTTCATATGCATATTTCTGCACAACTCGGTTCTGTTCCTCCCAAACCTCTACTGTACCACTGCTGTGCTGATACTTCAGCTGTTTCAAAGGACCCCATCAAAATTATTTCAGCTTCAGAATTTCTTGTATCTTTTTTAATGAACCATATAATTCTGGAGGAGAAAAATTAAGAAAACAAATTGTAGCAAGTCAGTATAGTGAATGAGTCCTTAGTGAAGCTAGGCAGAAATCAGATCTTCTGTTTGCATGAAAAACTCTGCAATTCTTGATTTCTCAAATGAAACCAGTCTCAAAGATTAAAAAAAATCTGAAAAAGTGTTTTGGGACAAATTAAATATTTAATTTCATTCAAATCAAAGTATTTCAAATGTATTTGTTCATTTAATATTTTATGAGACAAGCCTAAAATTAAGCATAAAGTTGTTTCTCAGCAGGGAAAAAACAGAGGTGGCTTTGTGTTTTTTAAAGAAAAAATAAATCAGTCTGATAAAAGTACTTTTTTTTTTTCTTTTCCCAGAAAATACTGTGAAAATTTCTATGTAATGTTGTCTCATAGCAGCCTTTTCAGAAAGATGATGCCTCCCTGGGTACCCGATCTCCTGACGCTCCAGGGACAAAGATGAGCTCTTGCTGCTGCAGTGTAGTTTGGAGAAATAGGTCTTCTATTTTTTTATTTTTTTTTTTCTTGTATGGTCTTTCTGTACTAGATCTTGGTAGATTAGGTAAAACCGAGGTGTGATATCACTGTGGCATTTCCTAGCATCTGTGTGAAGGACCTGTGGTTGGCTCTTTGAGGTTTTCACTTGCTGCTTGGAGGGTTGAGTACCACTCTCTTAAGGAACAGTGGCACATGAGGCAAGAAACCTCCCAATTTGTCTAATCTTCGACTGTGTGTTTTCCTTTGTGTGTACGTAGAAAAGGAGACTTCTTATGAACTCTGAAAGGCAACAAGGCAGGGCTGGGGCATAACATCCCAATTTGTGTGTGCTTCCAAGGGAAAGCTCTACTGCCTGGCCTGGGTTTATGTATGTGTAGATTTGTTTGCTTGAATATTTAAAACAAGGAGGTTGTGCTTTATTAGCATTACTATGTAGACTGCTTCCTAAAATCTCCTTCATTTGCAGCACAATTCCTGATTTCTTGTCTAGACTTTTACTGTGGCAACTAAAAGGCTTGGCTTTTTGGATAATAATGGGGCAATGCAATGAAATGCAGGACAAGCACAACATAGATCAGTCCTTTCTAATGTGGGTCACTTATGCATGTGCTTGTCTGGTGGTATTTCTCCTATGATGTTTGGCATTTGTGCTATTTACCTGTTTTCTTTGACCCTAAATCACTTTGTCTGCAGCAAGATTCTGCTTCTGCTGGGAGACTTGTGGAGGAAAAGCAGCTCCGCTTAACCTTTTGTTTTCTGCATCAAATTTCTGACAATATAAATAGTTTCCTGGTCACTAGTAAGATTGCACTGGCAAAAATAATCCTAATTCTATCAGTTATGTATCCTCAGGCTTTTCTTGCTGTTTTTCCCTCTTATTGTGACTAAAATGGGTGCAGATCTCCCAGGGAGTCAGCAAGGATGGGAGCCCATGCAACTCCTCGCCTTGCAAAGCTGGGACAATGTGTGATCCAGGATGAAAAATAGGGATATTGCAGACCTGTGACTTGTGAGCACTCCAGCTTCTGCTGCAGCTGCACTGGTGCTAACAGTGCTGGCAATTTCAGATTTGGGGGAAAAAAAGTCAGATTTAACTTCTGCAACCACTGAAGCTAACCCTGGCAACTTCTGACAGGACGCTTCACATAATCACAGAATTGCCCAGATTGGAAAAGCCCTTTAACATCATCCAGTCCAACCATTAACCTCACCCTGACAAGTCCCTGACTAACCCATGTCCCTCAGCACTGTGTCTACACGACTCTTCAATCCCTCCAGGGATGGGGACTCCACCACTGCCCTGGGCAACCCCTTCCAATGCCTGAGAACCCTTTCAGCAAAGAAATTCTTCCTCACATCCCATCTCAACTGCCCTTGGCACAACTTGAGGCCATTTCCTCTTGTCCTGTCACTTGTTCCTTAGTTGAACAGACCAACCCACTCTTCTCTACACCCTCCTTTCAGGAGTGATGCTGCGTTTGCTCCCCACATGCAAGGGAGCAAGACGTGTGTGCTCCCTTCTGCTCAACAGCAAGGTGTGAGCAACCCAAGGGAAGCTGTTTCCCAATATTTTTTGCTGATACGGAGCGACCTGTCATTGTTGCAGAGCAGATAGCAGCACTGCTGGAGTGAGGACAGGAGCAATACTAACAATTTACTATCCTGCTGCAAGGATGCTACAACAAGGCCCATAAACGGCCACATAAAGGGAATGTGGGTGGGAGCTGGGAATACACTGACAAACACAATTCTCCCTTAATTTAATAGAACGGTCCATTCAGCAGAGAATATATTGTAAAGCCTCTCAGGTTGGATGGCCTCCTATTGTGTCTGGCCTTTGAAGTGCTGATTAGCTGGGCTGGGAACACGCTGATAAAAAGTTAATTTCTATTTGCTGTTGCTTTGTAATTGGATGAACACGAAAGCAATTAAATATTAAAACATACAAACAAATAACGAAGTCACTGTAATTAGCCAAAGTTTGATCACTGTCATATTTATTTAGGAGGAGATGATACGTCTCAGCAGGTGACATTTTAAATACCCTTGGCTGCTTTGGTGTTGTCTTCAGAGAATGCTGAATAATATACGGAGGATTTAATTAAACCCCATTGTAAATCAGCTGTGATGACAGGGAAGTGACAGCCACATGTTGGAAAGAGAATTAGGCCGCAGCAAGAAAGATTAATTAACTATTTTCTACAGAGTTCAACCTAGGTGTTGTGCAGGGAGTTTGTCCGAGGAGGAGAACTTGATTTTTAAGTTGTTCCACTTGAGGTTGGAGCCTGGTGTGGAGAAGGATGCTCTGCATCTGGAGATGTTGCAGCCCCTTCAAGGGGTGGCTGCGATCATTCCTGTGTCTTGAGAGAGGGAAACTGAGGCACATGGTGCTGCGGCAGTGGGTGCTGCTGGGCGGCCCTCGCCTCCCAGCACTTTCACAGCCCTCGGGCTTCCTCGGCACAGAAAAGATCCTCTGTGGTGAATCACAGGAATCCTGAAAAGCTTTGAGCCTTGACATGGGAAGGGAAGCTCCTGGATATTTGCTCAGCTTTGGCTGCTTCAGAAAACCCCAAAGTTTATCAGCCAGAGTTACCCAAGCTCCCTGGTCAATGCTTTTGCAGGACATGCTTTCCTGAGGTCCATTTGCCACTGGCCAAACCTACTGAGTGTCAGCATGTTTGGAATTATAAGAAACAGTTAAGCAAACTGATGGGGGTCTCCTGAACCCAATTTGATGAGTTTTATGTTAATGTTTCTTGATGGCCCTTGCCTTTGGCAGCTCCTCCCTACTGCTTGTGCTTCAGCTGGCTGTGCCTGGTGGTAAAAGCCTCCCCTGCCTGGGAAAGTGTGGGAGGAAGGTGTTGGTGTATTTGAGAAGGGACAGTGTTGGGAGATGAGCTGTTCAGGTGGGAGGGATGAGAAGCACCGGCAGAAATTAGGAAGGAACCTTCAAAACCCTCTGTGACTGTGAAAGCAGTGTGAGATAGAAACGATAGCAAGCACAGGGATGGGGGAATGAGAGGAGCTGAAAAGGCAAGGGTGGGGAAAAAAAAAAGGGGGGTGGGGAACACAGTATGTGTGGTTAATCAGCAGCATTCACATTTGAAGATGATTAAGCCTGTTGTGTAATGCTCTTAACTAGTTTGGCCTTCGTGTGCATGGGCTGCAGAGGGAGGAGGTGGTCCAGCTCTCATGCAAGGCAAGGCCTGATTGCTGGCCAGGCCTGGAAAAGTATTTTATCTGCAGCACTTACAAGGAGCTTCTTAGGGGTAGAACCAGCACTGATTGTGACCTTGAAGATGGTAGGAGACCACACTAGGCTGGGGGGTTGGAACTAGATGATCTTTAAGGTCCCTTCCAACCCAAACCATTCTATGATTCTTCTCCTATTGAGAGGTAATATTTCCAGTATTATTTGAGAGAGGACATATTCCCGGCTTCCAGCAAGGGTCAGATTTTTTCTATGTTTAAACACTGAAGGGAAAAAAAAAACCCCCACAAACAAACAAGTCTAAGTGTAATGATATAGGAGGAAGTTGGGCTGAAGAACCTCAAAACAGCAAATTAGACTGAAAACCCACAGCCAGTCTCCATGCTAGGTTTTACTACTGCTGTGCTTTGTGTTGGGGATGTGGTTTTAAGAGCTGCAGACTCGAACTATGAGATGGAAGTTTAAAAACAGAAATAGGCTGGGTGGTGGGGCTAACAGGGCAAATCGGAGAGAGCCTTGTGAGGGGAATGCAAACCGTGGAACCAGGGTCATGGGATGATGCAGCGCTTCAGGAAGGCGCAGGATAAATTGGTCCCTTATTGAACCCGTGTATCTCCTCCGGCAGGGCAGTTGCTGAGCACCAGGGACACGAGGTGAGGATGAACCTGGATGGCTTGGTGTGGACAGGTCGGTGTAGAAGAGGCAGCAGTCCTTCCTGCACAGGTAAGGCACTGCCTCACCGGAGATCACAGCATGTGGGTGAGACTTTCGCTGCCGGAGATGAAGATTTGCACATATGACTTTGTGTTTCAAAGCCTCGTTCGCCCTCTCTCTTACCAGTGAAAACTGGGAGTAATTGTACACATTGGAGGAAAAAAAATCATTTTATTCCCAGAGGTGTAAATTAATTGATTCAGCCCAGGAAAAAGACCTGGGCACTGTTACAGCCAGCTCCCTGAAGGCATCTCCTCGGTGTACGGGTCTGATCAAAAATGCAAATGAGATTTAGGAGGAGTAAGGGATGTGAAAGAATGGAAAGCAAAAAGGAAATATATTGTCATGATGCAAATGAGTAGTGCTTCCTTCTTGGAATACAAGACAAAATACTGATTTCTGCTACCCAAAATGATCTTGCAGTTCTGCTGATTAGGCAGAGCAGAATGAAAATGGTGATCAGGGGCTGGAAAATCCCCGTGTCAGGGCAGAATGAATGGCTGGTTTTTCAGAGCACTGGGCTGACATGGTGCACCAGCCCAGAGGAGAGGAACTGAAGCCATACCTCTACCAAAAAGGCTGGGGTGGTGTGGAGCAGCTCACTCTGAGCTCCACACTCACAGGCAGTTGCTGACTGTCAGCTCTTCTTTTCCTGGGTGGCTGTGGAGACTACAGCTTGGTGTCAGGGCTGCATGGGGAGCAGTAGGTGTCAAGAAGGGTTTTATCATTTTCCCCATCCTCATCTATGACTTGCTGTTTGTGTTTTGGGTCTCTTTCCCTTTTTTTTTCAAAGCTTCTGCTTTGGTAGCACTTGTGTGCACCCTGGCACTGCTCTTGTGGGCTGGGGTTGGTGTAACAGCTCACATGGGCCAGGTTGTGCTGCCCACTGGATTTGGGGGTCAAAATAATTTTTTCCTGCCCCATAGAGCCCCTTTCCTGGCCCTGTTGGCATTTGGGTAATTGCTAGGAGGAAAGGTGAGACAAGCTCCTAAAAGAGCCAAAGATTAGGTCTGCTGGAGGGCTGCTGGCTCCTTCCCTCAACACAGCAGGGGAAGTGGTTGAGTCACCATCCATGGATGTATTTAAAAGACATGTAGATGTGGCACTTAGGGACACGGGTTAGAGGCGGACTTGGCAGCGTTAGGTTTGTGGTTGGACTCAATGATCTTAAAGGTCTTTTCCAACCGAAATTATTCTATGATTCTATGATTTATGGGCTCCTTCAAGTCAACAGGGACTACTATTCACTGCTGGCAGGACCCCAGTGTGTCTGTGATGCTCTTGTTCTCTCCTCGTTTGGCGTGGTTTTGCCATGATTTCTGGTCTTCTAATGTAAGTCTTCAGCTCACCAAAGGTGTATGAGGAAGTGTTTTGTGGTGGGTTGTGTTATGAGAGACAGTCTTTGGGATGATCCATAGTAAGCATGTAATTTTAGCTGCCCCAAAGTTGTGCCATTGAAGTAGTTCTTTAGGCTGTGTAATCTGTGGTGCAATCTCAGAGGGAAGTATCCTGGAGGGTTGTCTCTTTGCAGGCAATAAGACAGCCTGGATGTCTGCAGCAGCCTTCCTGGACATGATGCTAAATGCAGAGAAACTTAATTTCCAATTAACTCCAGCATTGCTGGATTCCCAGTTTCCAGGACTAGGCACAACTGGGAAATCCACGGGCTCGTAGCTGAATGTGGAAACTGTTGGAGCAGTGCTCTAAACACTGAAAGCTTTGACTTGCAAAGCTCTGAGAAATGGTTCCTTTTTTGCATCTCAAATCGAGCACCCAACCACGTCATACTCTTCTGATTTTAATTTGGCTGTGCCTCAGTTCCCCAGCTGTACAAGAATAATTCCACCCTTCCTCACAAGGCTGCTGTAAGGCAAATTAATGTTTGCAAACCACTCAGATACTATGATAATAAATGTTGTGAAAGCCCAGGAGAAAATTAATAGCTCATTACTTAGACCAAGACTTCAGTAGCATGCCATACACAGGACACAGGGCTACATAGTGAATGATGAGGATAAAGAAAAATATTGAATAGCTGCTCATTAAGAGAGCACGATCCATCTGGTGTACGAAGGGGGTTTTTTCCAGCAGAAAAAGTGATCCATGATAATATTATTACAAGGTGTGTTGCAATGCATCTATGCAAGGAGACTGGGCTTGGATTATGTGTGCAGCCCAGATTCTGGCATTTTTCAAGTCCTTGACTGCAACCTGACTGCTCTTTTAACACTGGGGTTGGCTTTAATATATAGCAAAGAGATAAAAATGCCAGTAGATGGCACTCAAGAATATGGAGCATCATTCCCAGGTGTGTGAGACCAATAAAATGTGGTGTTGTGTACCACAAATGGCTTCCTCTGTGCAGCTCTTTATATTGGCTCTTTTTTTTAACCTTTTTCTAGCCTGAAAGTTTTGTGCACAGAGCAAAAGAAATACAAGTGTGTGAAGCAGCAGATGTTGTTAGGTGGTCTGTGCGCTCTTCTCTGATCTCAATTTTGTTTCTACCCTTTGGGTTTAAATTACTTAACAGTAGAAATCCTGGGCCGTGCTCTCCTCAGCTGACCCCTTTTTTATGCTTTGCTTACAGCTTGTCTGTAAAATGAGATGAGAACTTAATTTGAAAGCTGAAGTTAATTGACCTAAATAAGCTAAGAGCCTTCTGTTGGCTTTATGGTAAAAAAAACCCCCTGCATAACCCCAGCTCCCCTTCTTAAATGTACTGCAGAGCAGAATGTTTTTCCTGGTGCGTTTGCAAACTGCTGCTGTTTACTAACAGTTATTTGTGGTGTAGTATTGTCTGGTTCCAACCGCCATCAGAAAGCTGTGGTGCTGAGTGGTGCTGTGCAGAGATGGAGAGCCAGCACCAGCCTGGAGCACCTTGGTTTGACTAGGAAAGGTGGACCATGGGTAGTGAATCAAAATCAGGAAAGGGTCTGGCTGCAGAACCCCTGGGCTGTGTAGAAAGCAAACCCTAGAGCTGCAGGAAGGTTTCTTCATGTCAGCTTTCATGCTTGAGTTAGCCACAGAGCAGAGCCAGGCTTCCTCATTTGATGTTCAGCATTGCAGGACTGACAAAGGCAGTTCCAAGCTGGGCTGTCACAGATGTGAGAGATGTCTCATCTGGAGGAGACCTTTTGCTAGCTGGGGCAGATGTCAGAAGAACATCTAGTTTTGCAAATGCAGCCTAAGCCTGACCTTTAAGATCTGTGAGAACCTTTCTGATCTGTGATACCATCTCCATGCTGGGAGTGCAACCTCCTCTGCTTTCCCCAGCCACAGCTGCTGCCTGGCTCTCCCAGTATGTCTTGTCAGTATGCTGCCTGAGCTCTGCTTTGAGAAAATCGGTCCTGGTATGACGACAAAACTCTGCCCTGGGTATGCAGGTACTCTTGTGCCAGTTTATCTTGTTTCAGTAGTAGCTGAAATGGGAGTGAGGACTGTGTCCATACCTGTATCGGTGCAGTGATTTTAACAGACAATTTTAGCTTTATTCATGCCATTTTTCTAATCCAGACAAGTTCCTGGGCTAGGCTGAAGGATGCTCTTCCAAGAACTGCATAAAAGAGGATGAGAAGATAAAGGGCACAGTGTTAGCCTCCAGTTCCTCTCCACCTTGGAAAGCATCAGCTCTGGAGCTGTGCTCTGGGCACTGGACAGGGGTAGGAGACCTTGTTTTCACCTCTGAATCTGCTGGAAACCCATCATATGAGCTTGGTCAGACAGGGGTTAGCCACTTCCCTTCTCTGTGCTGCTGTTTTCCTCTTGTGAAATAGTTTTGGCAATAGCCTATTTCCTTTGTGAAAGCTACTGCAGCTCTGAATGAATTTTCCTTATTTTACACTTTCTTTGGGCAATATATTCTGGGGTAGGGGAGGTCACTCAGAATGAGACAGTAAAATGAGATCATGGATTGAGATCCAAACCACAGACATATTTGGATATGGTATTTCAGAAACATGTTTGTTTTTCAGCAAAACCTTTAATTTTTAGGCAATTTGCAAGAACACAGGGTGAGAGGGGGCAGCTGCCAGGCTGCTGCCTACAGCTTGGGTGGTGGGAGCCCTCGTGTGGCAAATGCTGAATATAAAATCATAGAATAGTTTGGGTTGGAAGGGACTTTAAAGGTCATCTAGTCCAAATATGCTTGAGATCTTGGTAGCATGTTGGCTTGGGTATAGAAGCAGAATGGATAAACTGATTTAAAAAAAAAATCTATAGAGATATAGATGCCTGTCCAGGAATAAGAAATTCAAATGTGATTTGCTGTTTCAAAAACCCTCCTTGAGTGCAGTGCAATAACAGCACATGACGTCTCTTCATTGGGGGAGGTCACACACTGTCGACAAATTGCCAATGCATTTCAAAGCCAGGTGGGAGAAGGGAATCGTGGAGTATCCTGACTTGGAAGGGACCCATGAGGATCATTGAGCCCACACAGGGCAACCTAGAGGTTAAACCATGTATCTAGGAATGTTTTACAAGTTCTGCTTGAACACTGACAGACCTAGGGCCATGACCACTTCTCTGGGGAGCTTGTTACAGAGCTTGACCACCCTCTCAGTGAAGAGCTTTTTCATCATAGACAATATGAACTTCCCCTGATGCAGCTTAAAGCCATTCCCTTGTGTCCTGTCACCAGACACCACATATAAAGATCACGACCTCCCTCTCCACTCCCCCTCATGAGGATATTGTAGACATCAATGAGGTCACCCCAGAGTCTCCTCTTTTCTAAGCTGAACAAGCTCAGTATCTTCAGCAGTTCCTTGTAAGTCGTAGCCTCTAGTCCTTTCACCATCTTTGTTGCCCTCCTTTGGACATGTTCAAATATTTTTATATCTTCCTTATATTGTGGAGCCTAGTACTTGAGGTGAGGCTGCACGTATGCTGAGTACAATGGGTCAGTCACACACAGAATCACAGAGTCGTAGTGGTTGGAAAAGACCTTTAAGATCATTGAGTCCAACCTGGCCAGCAGATCGAGGCAGGTGATTCTTCCCCTGTACTCCACTCTCGTAAGGCCCCACCTGGAGTACTGCATCCAGTTCTGGAGCCCCCAACACAGCAGAGATATGGACCAGTTAGAATGAGTCCAGAGGAGGCCACGAGGATGATCTGAGGGCTGGAACAATCGGTTCTTCCCAGTGGTTAGCTATACTGTGCTTAATGCACCTCAGGATATGGTTGGTCCTTTTGACCCATATTGAGCTTCCCATCAACCAAAACCTGCAGGGCTGCACTCCTGCCTCTTGTCCCTCAATCTGTATGTGCATCCAGGATAACACAGTTCAAGGTGCAGAATCTGGCACTTGTTAAATATCATGCAGATGGCGATTGCCCAGAGCTCTAATCCATCAAGATCTCCCTGTAAGACCTCACTACCCTTGAAAGAATCAACTGCTCCTCCTAATGGAGTATCACTGGCAAACTTAGTGTGTGTTCAACTCCTGTGTCCAGGTCATTGATAAAAACACCAAAGAGCATGAGTTCTAAAATTGAGCTTTGGAGAAGACCACTATTGACTGGCCACCAGCCACATGTTACCCCACTTACTACAGCCCTTTGAGCCTGATCCTTCAGCCAGTCACACTGTGTACGTGTCTAGCTGTATGCTAGCTGTATGTCCAGAAGGTTACTGAGAGAGACAGTACCAAAAGCTTTGCTAAATCCAAAAAACCCACACCCACTGCCTTCCCTTTGTCCACTACATGAGTAACTTTATTAAAGAGGTTATTAAGGTAGTGTGTAAGGCATGACTGTCCCTTCATGAACAGAAGGTTCAGTCCAGTGACTGCATTGTCTTTTTTCAATAACTCCTAGAACAATCTTCTCCAATAATTTCACCAGACTGATAGGCCTATAATTACCATGGTCTTCTTTCTTGCCCTTCTTGAAAACTGAAATAACACTTGCTAGCTTCCAGTTGACTGGAACCTCTCATGGTTCCTAGAACCATTGATAGATAACTGTGAGAGGTCTCATAATAACATCGGACAACTCTTTCAGTACCCTGGGATGAATCTCATTAGGCCCCATCATCTTATGTGCATTCAGTTGCAGCAGCAAATCCTATACAGGTTCAAAGTCCACTGGAAACTTATTTCTCCCTCAGTCATGATCCCCCAGCCTGGGGCTCCAGGCATCCCAAGGTGCATCACTGGTGTTAAAGATAGAGGTGAAGATGGAATTCAATGTCTCTGCTATATGTTCATCCCTATTTGTGAGGTGACCAACCCCATCAAGTAGTGGACCAATGGTTGGAGCTTGGAAAAAAAGTAAGAGCAGAGCCTGGTGTGAGAGGGGTTGCAAGAGTGTATTAAACTAACCTGCCAGTAAAGTCACCTCAGACCTCCAGTCTGTTCAAAATCCTGGCCCAGGACTGGTACCTGTTGCTGCAGGGAGATGTCCCTGCAATGGTAATTGAAATAATTACAGCCCACTGTAACAGAGGGGAAATCGCTGGCCGGGGAATGTCGCATGAGCTGCCAGTAGAAAACAGATGTTCCCCACTACATTTACTCTCCAAGTGAAAGTACAACAGATGCAAACCAGCATTAAAATGATACCAAGGCTGTAAATACAGCTTCTAATTACTGCACCAGGTAATGTCAATTGCAACAATCCAGATTTCTCCCAAGGATGCTCTTCAAGCAGTTGGGATGTATAAAGTCTTTTAGAAGATGGATGTGTTGGTTTTTTTCCTCCCCCTTTAATGAAACATAGATAAGCTTGCTCACTTAGGGCAGCAGAGGAGAGTGTCACAGCCTTTCTGCCTGGTGTATCTTTGGTACACAGTGCTGAGAATAACCAAGGAGATGTGAACAGAGCGTTAAATGCAGAGATCTGAGGATGGGGAGAGGTGGGTTGAGGAAGCTGCCTAGTACAGGAATAGTGTGAGCAGGAAGGGAAAGGAAGGAGCAGAAATGAAGATCTACAAGAGACAGCATGAGTGATGAGGAGAGAAAATAGCACCAAGCAGGGTGGCCCTAACTGACTTTGAAGTTACAGTGTTTGTTATGGAGAGGAGAGATTCAGGATCCTCTGGGCTCTCGCAATGCCTGAGTCACTTTGGCAGTGATATATTAAAGGATAATGGATGGAAATATCTCCTCCTGGTTCTCAGCTAACCACTCTGTTCATCAGTCTGCTTTGGGGTTTATAACCCTGCCAACCACAGAAGCAAATCAGCATCTCTTACATGTTAATACCACTGGCAGTTTCCTCTGCATGTTCTGGGGTCCCTCCACTCCAGTTTGAGGCATGTAAGTTTGAAGGAGGTTGGTTTGTACTTCTTTCTCCTGAAACAGGAATCACTGTTTTTTCAGAAGTGATTTGTTTTGAAGAGATATGTTGTGTCAGGATGGTGTCATTTTTAAGGTGGAAATGCCTTTTCAAGGAAGCTATTGCAGCTCTTCCTGAAGCTGGGAGGATTGCAGCTGCCCAGGTCTTTGTGAGCCATAGCTCTTCCAAATTACCTTTTGGCTCTGGGATCTGCCTCCTCTCTTGGAGTCACAGCTGTTGGGTGCCTTGCAGCTCCAGATTTGACCTTTCCTGAGGCTGAGTGTTGGCTGCTAGATCTTCAGCATTATGCTGAAACTTAGGGCTTGTGGAGGGATCTGAGCCATGGAGCCAACCTAGGACACAACTCAGTGTGGAATACCAACAAGGCCATGGGATACCCTGGAAAGGAGATGTATGTTAGCATGGGCACACCAGTGTCTGCACCAACAGCCTGCCTGGACTGAGCAATCACTCTTCTAGCAGCTGATCAGTGATTCCTGCATTGCTTTAGCAGGTTGCACATGTTTTATGGAAAAATATGGTTTACAAAGAGATATTTGGAGCCTAAATATATAATGAAAGAGAGGGAAAAAGCTTTTCCTTCTTGTAAATGCTCTTCCAGCTTTGTTGCTCTATCCGCTGTTGGTGGCTGCTGGGAATAATGTGTAGGCACTGAAGTGAGAACCTTCAGGATAGTCATATATTACATGCAGGTGTGAAGATCAGTGCCTGCCCAGAGTTTATTTCAGATGTTATTTTGTATTACAGATATTTTCAAAGCTGATGCTCAGCTTCTCTTCATGCTCCAGAGCCTACTTGCCCATCACCTGCCTGCAGCCCTTAGTGCAGAGCTGGAGAGACAGAAAGTGCTGGCAGACCCTCAGGCTGTGCAAGGAAGGACGGTTGATTTTTGGCTGCCTGGAGAGGGCAGGGGACACCCAGACTGACACATGGTGCCACTGCAGCGTGGCACAGCCCCACGGGGACGCGTGAGGAGCAGGATGTGTTTGCTGCACGCACGTACTGTCAGAGCTGTAATACAGTCGCAAACCAGAAAATCCCCCTCTCTCCTCCCAATCAAATTAGGAGGCGAGAGCAGCAGAAAGTGCATTAACTAATCAAACTGTGATTTCAAATTGATTATTGCAAATTGCCAACCATAACAATTCTCCTAATGGCAGTGATTTAAAAATAAAAAATAACAAAAATAGAGCCTCCATTAGGCACTGTGCTAACCCGTCCTTGCTGGCAGGCGAGAGCTGACTGTACATCTCAGCCCTTGCACAGGGCTCTCTCCATGGCTCTGGAGCCTTGGATTAGCCCCTAATCCGGCTGGTGTGGGAGCAGATGCTTGGCTTGCTGCTGGTTCTGCCCCTGTCCCCCGTGTCCTGGCACAGTGCCGGTGAGGCCGGGGGTAGCGGGCAGCTTTGCCGTGGGGAGCAGTGCCGTGCTGGCGGCAGGCGATTCTAGCACCAGGATGCGGGCAGTGGCCCTGTGCACCTTCCCAGCAGTTTCCCTGGCAACCAAGTCATCCTGCCAGCAGCCTGTGATGGTAGAGAATAAAACAAAGATGATGCCACAGCTCCTCAAAAAAAAAAAAACAAAACAAAACAAAAACCCAAACAAACAAAAAACCACCCCAAAAAACCCAAACCAAACACCCAAAACTCCCCAACAACCTGCCTCCTCCTTTCCCCCGCCCCAAGCTGTTGGCTCCTTCATCCCGGCTCCCACCCTGTGTTTTTGCAGGCTGTCTGGGCATGCCCTTGCGCAGGGAGGAGCAGAAAGCACTGTGCTTTGAAGACTGCCAGTCAGTTCAGGCAGGTGCTGGAGGGCTGGGAAACTGGCAAATGGCTCCTGTGTGAGCTGGGATCATGGTCGTGGCTGGATGTCGGGCAGGTTCCTCCATGTTTTCTCCCTGGCCAACTGGGTGGTTTGGCTGTGAGTGTTGGAAGCACCAAGGAGCAGGGAGTTTGATGGCACCTGAACTGCCTCAGGTCCTGATTTCAGCACAGATGAGAAGAACAGTGATATTCCCCTGCTGTGCCCCCCACTGCCAAAAATATGACTTAAGCATCTATCACTTTTGAGTTTTGGGGGGTTTTTTTTATGCACCAGGGGAGGTTTAGATTGGATATAAGGAAAAATCTTTTCACCAAAAGGGTTGTCAAGCACTGGAACAGGCTGTGCAGGGAAGTGATTGTGTCACCATCCCTGAAGGTGTTCAAAGGTCATGTAGATGTGGTGCTTAGGGACACAGTTTAGTGATGGGCTTGGTAGCATTAACAACTGGACTCAATGATCTTAAGGATCTTTTCCAACCTAAACGATTACATGATTCTATTCTATAATGATTCTTTTTGGGCTTCCCACTCTTCTGTTGTCATGACTATCCTTGTGGGACCTTTCTACTGCCTTCAATGGACCTGAGACCTTCTCACCAAAGGGCTTCAGCTGAAGGCTGGGCCACTGATGGAAAGCATGCTGGCTGCGTGGCTTGTAGAGTTACATGGTCTTGTTTTGCGGTGACATGTTTAGGAGCACCTCCCTATAAGGTGTATGAGATGGGTACATGTATTAGTGTGAAATTAACACTGCTTGCTGCCCATAACAGTAGGTCCCAACTCTTTCTTTTGGGTGACTCTAGAGTGGAATCTATTGCTCCTAAGAGCATCTTCAGAGCTGAACATGTGTGTGTGAACACTTGCAGAGATGCTTTTTACAGGTTAAACAAAATAGTCTTGGTGAGCTTTTTGTTTCTTCTTTTTTTCTTTTTTCTTTTTCCTCTATTAATGCAAAACACCTGCCTGCAGTCCTGTTAGTCTGATGACTCTGACCAGCACTAAGTTCCTTTTCTGAACTGTTTGGACAATTACAGTGGGATCGATGCACCCTCAGCAAGTTT